>NW_026607574.1:432500-632000 GCF_029499605.1 Hyla sarda
TACATATATACATACACACACATACATATATACATACATACACACACATACATATATATATATATATATATATACATCCATATACACACACATATACACACATACATTTATACATACATACACACATATATATACATACATACACACCTATATACATACACACACACACACACACACATATATACATACACATATATACACATCCATACACACACATATATACACATCCATACACACATATATACACACACATACATACACATCCATACACACATACATACACATACATATATACACATCCATATACACATATACACATATATACACATCCATACACACATATATACACACACATACATACGCACACATATATACATACATACACACACACATATATACACACACATTCATACACACATATATACACATCCATACACACATATATACACACACACACATACACACATGAAATTAACCCCCAATTTTTTGTTGTAAAAATGTAAAGCTATTTTTGTTGTAATTGTTTTTAAAAAGTAGGAAAGTGTAACTAAAACTATGCAAATTAGATATCGCTGTGATCATATGGACCGGACTTATATTTTAATGCACAGATAATACAATGTAAGATAAGTCCCACAAAAAGCAAGCTCTAAAATACAATGTAGATGGGAAAATAAGAGTTATGGCTATGAGGAGAGGAGGAAAGAATGAAAACACAAGAGCTTAAATGTCCTGGGTTGTTAAAGGGTTAATACTGATAAAATCTGTGTTATTCTCTGCAGATTCTTGTAGCAGGAGATCAGAGGAGAATCTTATATCTTCAGATTATAAAGCAGATGATGATATCACACAAGATACATATGAAGAACATTCCATTATCCCAGATACACCCTCAGCCCTTCACAGCCAAGATCTCTCATCTCATCCTTATATACAGGTCCTGTCTTCTCAGTCATCACAGGATGTTCAGCAAAATAAAAGCCGCAGAAGGAATGATGGACATCAAAAAGCTAATACAGGGGAAAAGCCATTGTCATGTTTAGCGTGTGGGAAATGTTTTACTTATAAATCAAAACTTGTTAGACATCAAGGAACTCACAGAGGAGAAAAGCCATTTTCATGTTCAGAATGTGGAAAATGGTTTACTGGGAAATCAAGTCTTCTTCTACATCAAAGAACTCACACAGGAGAGAAGCTATTTTCATGCTCAGAATGTAGAAAATGTTTTACTCAGCAATCACATCTTGTTGCACATCAAAGAACTCACACAGGGGAGAAGCCATTTTTATGTTCAGAATGTGGAAAATGTTTTACTAATAAATCGCAACTTGTTAATCATCAAAGAACTCACACAGGAGAGAAGCCATTTTCATGTGCAGAGTGTGGGAAATCTTTTACTGACAAATCAAGTCTTGTTAATCATCAAAGAACTCACACAGGGGAGAAGCCATTTTCATGTGCAGAGTGTGGAAAATGTTTTACTTATAAATCAGAACTTGTTAGACATCAAAGAACTCACACAGGAGAGAAGCCATTTTCATGTTCAGAATGTGGAAAATGTTTTACTCAGCAATCACAACTTGTTAAACATCAAATAACTCACACAGGAGAGAAGCCATTTTCATGTTCAGAATGTAGAAAATGTTTTACTCAGAAATCACATCTTGTTAAACATCAAAGAACTCACACAGGGGAGAAGCCATTTTCATGTGCAGAGTGTGGGAAATGTTTTACTGAGAAATCAATTCTTGTTAACCATAAACTAACTCACACAGGGGAGAAACCATATTCATGTTCAAAATGTGGGAAATGTTTTTCTCGAAAATCAAGACTTGTTAAACATGAAAAAACTCACACAGAGGAGAAGCCATTTTAATGTGCAGAGTGTGGGATATGTTTTACTGTGAAATCTAATCTTCTTAAACATGAAGAACTCACACAGGTGAGAAGGCATTTTCATGTGCAGAATGTGGGAAATGTTTTACTGAGAAATCAAGTCTTTGTAAACAAACTCGCACAGGGGAAAAACCCTATTCATGTTCAGAATGTGGGAAATGTTTTTCTCACAAATCAAGTTTTAAACATGAAAGAACTGTTCAAGACCTTGAGCCCCAATTTATTTCTATTTATTTATTCATTTATTTTGTCACCTTGGGTATAGGTGTCTTAATTGGGCAGCCCAGGTCACATGGTCGCTCGAGTGACAAGAGCCTCTCCAAATCTGTTTTGTAATATTTATATTAAAAATTTAATGGAAAAAAAAAGTTTTTATATGTTGTAAAGTAAGCTATTTCTAACAAGTTCCAAAATGTATGTTATTAAAAAAGAAAAAAATTATAATTACCATGTTTCTTTTCATTTTTGAAAACCCACCACTAGGGGTCTCCCTACATGTCCCGGCCGCTAGTCTCTTATTGATTTCAGACTCATGCTGGCCTGGCATGAGTTCGAAATCTCAGGCTGCAGCCGGGAGACGTGACTGCTGCTCCCCACCTGTCAATCACGCAGCTCAGCTATTGCTCTCACATACCCCCCCGCCGACCGCTCCCAGTCACTGTGGCTGACCTCTGCCCCCCCCCACCTCATTCATGAAGGTGAAGCCTCCACCCCCCTCCTTCCCCGTGGACTGATGTGAAGCAGCAGTAGGAGGTTAGGCTGCCTCCTGCTGTTGCTTAGCAACAACCCCCAGCATGCACAAAAGTTTTTCTATGAAAAAGTGTGCCTCCAGCAGTTGCATAACTACAACCCCCAGCATGCACGGACAGCCAAAAGGCATACTGGGAGTTGTAGTAGTGTGCCTCCAGCTGTTGTATAACTTAGTCCCAGTGAAGTGGAATGACTTCTTCAGATACTCAGTGCATATCTGTTCCCGTCCAGATTGATTATCTAAGTAAAGTTTGATGCATCGGAGTGAAGTGACAGACACTGACGCTCTGTTCAGATTAAAGGGGTATTCCAGGCAAAACCTTTTTTTTTATATATATATCAACTGGCTCCGGAAAGTTAAACAGATTTGTAAATTGCTTCTATTAAAAAATCTTAATCCTTCCAATAGTTATTAGCTTCTGAAGTTTTCTGTCTAACTGCTCATTGATGATGTCACGTCCCGGGAGCTGTGCATGATGGGAGAATATCCCCATAGGAACTGCACAGCTCCCGGGACATGAGTCATCAGACAGCAGTTAGACAGAAAACAACAACTCAACTTCAGAAGCTAATAACTATTGGAAGGATTAAGATTTTTTAATAGAAGTAATTTACAAATCTGTTTAACTTTCCGGAGCCAGTTGATATATTAAAAAAAAGTTTTGGCCTGGAATACCCCTTTACGCAATTCTCTGGTGTTTATTACGGCAGAGTTCACAGGTTATATAGCCTCCAGAATTAACATAAATTACCACCCACATTATCCATCATTATCCGTGACGTGTGTGTACGTGCGTGTGGTTTTGTTTTATAGACTTGTTTTTCTCCTAAGCGTTAATCATAATCTTGTTCCTCTTTTCCTCCAGATGGTCACCTGACACAAATACTTTATTAGTCGGACATTATCAGGTGTTGTCCAGGATACGGATCCTGGTACAGACATCACTATCTCTCTACAACATTAATATTGGTAATAATAAAAGTTCAGTCTTGATTGTCAGACTCCACGGGAAGAAAGGCTGATGTGAAATAGTCATTTTATCCCAATTATATATATGATTATTGATATTGAATCCATTACAATTCCCTCTTGAAATGGCTATTTTACACCAGCTCAGAGAAAGCGCCGGCTGGCGCGAAACTAGTTGCAAGACTCCTTCTCTCCGCCACATCCCACACCTGCTGGATCTCCTAATATCATCTGAAAATAAACTTTCTCCGGTTTGTGAATTTTGACAGTGGGTGAGTGCAGTTTCGGCTTTTTCCTTCTACTTCGTGGAATTATATATAACTACTATAATACTGCTCCTATATACAAGAATATAACTACTATAATACTGCTCCCTATATATACAAGAATATAACTACTATAATACTGCCCCTATATAGAAGAATATAACTACTATAATACTGCTCCTATATACAAGAATATAACTACTATAATACTGCCCCTATATACAAGAATATAACTACTATAATACTGCTTTTATATACAAGAATATAACTACTATAATACTGCTCCTATATAGAAGAATATAACTACTATAATACTGCCTCCTATATAAAAGAATATAACTACTATAATACTGCTCCTATATAGAAGAATATAACTACTATAATACTGCCTCCTATATAGAAGAATATAACTACTATAATACTGCCTCCTATATACAAGAATATAACTACTATAATACTGCTCCTATATACTGTAGAAGAATATAACTACTATAATACTGCCTCCTATACACAAGAATATATCTACTATAATACTGCTCCTATATACAATATAACTACTATAATACTGCTCCTATATACAAGAATATAACTACTATAATACTGCCTCCTATATACAAGAATATAACTACTATAATACTGCTCCTATATACAAGGATATAACTACTATAAAACTGCTCATATATACAAGGATATAACTACTATAATACTGCTCCTATATACAAGAATATAACTACTATAATACTGCTCCTATATACAAGAATATAACTACTATAATACTGCCTCCTATATACAAGAATATAACTACTATAATACTGCTCCTATATACAAGAATATAACTACTATAATACTGCTCCTATATACAAGAATATAACTACTATAATACTGCTCCTATATACAAGAATATAACTACTATAATACTGCTCCTATATACAATAATATAACTACTATAATACTGCTCCTATATACAAGAATATAACTACTATAATACTGCTCCTATATACAAGACTATAACTACTATAATACTGCTCCTATATACAAGACTATAACTACTATAATACTGCTCCTATATACAAGACTATAACTACTATAATACTGCTCCTATATACAAGAATATAACTACTATAATACTGCTCCTATATACAAGAACATAACTACTATAATACGGCCTCCTATATACAAGAATATAACTACTATAATACTGCTCCTATATACAAGAAGATAACTACTATAATACTGATCCTATATACAAGAATATAACTACTATAATACTGTTCCTATATACAAGAATATAACTACTATAATACTGCTCCTATATACAAGAATATAACTACTATAATACTGCTCCTATATACAAGAATATAACTACTATAATACTGCTCCTATATACAAGAATATAACTACTATAATACTGCTCCTATATACAAGAATATAACTACTATAATACTGCTCCTATATACAAGGATATAACTACTATAATACTGCTCCTATATACAAGGATATAACTACTATAATACTGCCTCCTATGTACAAGAATATAACTACTATAATACTGCTCCTATGTACAAGAATATACCTACTATAATACTGCTCCTATGTACAAGAATATAACTATTATAATACTGCTCCTATATACAAGAAGATAACTACTATAATACTGTCTCTAATCTAAATCCTAGCACAGAGCATGCTCAGCGTGCAGCCAACCATTACTGGACGATGCTTCGGGATATATATGCCAAAATTGTATCACCGTACGCTGCATTTCCTGCCTCCAGGTACTGCTAGATGGGTCGCAGTCTAATATGTGTGCTGTTTGCTCTCCTGCGGATGATCAGTCTTCCTTTCTTAAAGAAGCTATTTTTTTCTTGGTTCAAGCAGCATATGGCTACTCAGGAGCCTGCACGTAAAAGGAGAGGGGGTCAGCCACATTCCAGCCAACAGGTCTCTGAGTCCTCCTCCTCGGAATCCGAGACTTCAGAGTCATCATCTGACTCAGAGGATGCCATCACTGAAGACAATTATTTGTTCAGGAAAGAACAGACAGAGAAGTTGATCAAGGCAGTAAAAAACACTATGAAGGTAAAGCAAGGCGAGTCTTCAACACAAGACAAGGACAGCCTGTTTTACTTCCCAAAGAAGAAATACAGGACATTTTCGGGCCATCCAATGCTTAAAACCATCATGGAGAGAGAATGGGTAAAGCCAGAAAAAAGAGTTGACCTTGGATCAAGGTTCAAAGCAGTCTACAAACTAGATCCTGCGGATTCAGAGCAGTGGGAAAGTCCTGGTAAAGTTGACGCCGCAGTGGAAAAACTCTCCAAAAAGACACTATTACAGTCTGAAGATTCCTCTGTTCTCAAAGATTCTCTGGACAGGAGGATGGATGTCCTACTGAAAAAAGGATATCTGAATTCAGCCGCACTGTGTAAGACAGCGCTTGCAACAGTTCCTGTATCCAGAGCTCTGAGATTGTGGCTTAGTCAGCTAGGTCGAGACAATGAGCAGAGGGCGCCAAGGGAGGAACTATATCGGCAGGTTACTTCGCTAAAGACAGTTGCAGAGTTCCAATGCAGCAAGAAGAGCAGTGTTGCTAAAGCCATGGTCAGGAGATGTATCCTCAAAGATAAATTTGTGTGCTCTTCCTTTTCAGCCAGGGCACCTAATCGGCCCTCAGTTGGAGAAAATCCTGGAATCCGCTCAGGAGAATAAAGGTTTTTCCTTCCCTCAACCTAAGACGCAAGCCCTTTCGGTCCTTTCGGCCCATAGTCCGAAGCACTTTCTGAAGGAGACCGTTCCATAGCAGGGACAGAAGATTCGGAAGAGGTCAGCAGACCAAAGGAAAGAAAAAACAGCTGGAGGGTTCTCAGTCCAAAACGGATTTCTGAAGCCAGAGGTCAGATCACGGTCGGCTCAAGACTTTTACGGTTCCTGCCTGCTTGGGAAGATATCACGACCGACAAATGGGTCTTAAGTGATGTCAGAGCAGGATACAAGCTGATTTTTCTTAATCATCCTCGGGCAAGGTTTGTGTTCAACTGTCCGGAAAATCTGGTTATTTTTCAGTTAATCCGAGAATTCCTTCAAAAAGAGGCTCTGGAAGAAGTTCCTCAAGAAGAGAGAGGTCAAGGCATCTACTCACGGGTCTTTCCAGTTCCCAAGCCGCAAAACAAGTTTCGGCTGGTGATCGACCTCAGATTTTTCAACAAATTTCTAAAGAAAGAAAAGTTCAAGATAGAGACTATAAGATCTGCAATCCATCTTATACAAAAAGGTTCTTTCATGGCGTCCATAGATCTTATGGATGCTTATCTGCACGTGCTGATTCACCCTGCTTCAAGGAAATATCTCAGGGTGGCTATCAAGATGGAACAAGGGGTACAACACTATCAATTCCACTCTCTACCGTTTGGGGTGTCTTCGGCGCCCAGGGTGTTCACAAAAGTGGCCATAGCAGTGGTGGTGGCTCTTCGTCTTCAAGGGATACACCTGGTGCCCTACTTGGACGACTGGCTCCTGATAGCAGATTCTTCGGAGGAGTTGGAACATCACCTACAGTCGACTGTACGGATGCTACAGGAGGTTGGTTTCCTGGTCAATTTAAAAAAATCCGACTTGACACCAGCAACCCGGAAGAGATTCCTGGGGTTTATAATAGACTCTCAGCAGCAGAAGTTGTTCCTGCCTCAAGACCGGATGCTTATCCTCACTTCACAGGTGGCTCAAATCATAGAAACTCCACAGGTGTCCATTGGTGTTGGGATGAGAACTCTGGAGCTCTTAACTGCGGCAATAGAAGCAGTGCCCTGGGCCAAGGCTCATATGAGAGACCTACAGGAAGAAGTGTTGTCTGCATGGGACAAGAGTCTCGAATCCTTGTCTTCTCCCCTCAGGTTATCACAGCATACGAGGAACAGTCTCAAATGGTTGCTGGTCAAGAAAAATCTTCAGGATGCAGCTTGAAACCTTCAGACAGTATCTCGGTTACAACAGATGCCTCGAAGTTGGGCTGGGGAGCCCACGTAGCAGATCTGTGGGTGCAGAGGTGTTGGTCCCAAGAAGAATCACGGATGTCATCCGACCTGCGAGAAATGAGGGCGGTAAGATTAGCCTTGTTACACTTCAGCTCTCTGCTGAGGAAGAAACACCTGCTGGTTCAGACAACTCGACTACTGTGTTTTTATTATTTGAACAAGAAGGGGGGCACTCGAAGTCCAGGCCTACAAAAAGAGTGCAAGCGCATCATGGCCTGGGCAGAGAGGACTGTTCCCAGCATTTCAGCTGTGCACATAAAGGGCGTCCTTAATGTGCAAGCGGATCATCTGAGTCGATCAAGGTTGAGCCCCAACGAGTGGTCACTGAATACGGTTCACTTCCTGCAACTGGTGAACAGATGGGGTCTGCCGGACTTCGATATGATGGCCACACGAGAGATTCTGAAGATTTCCAGATTTGCTTCCCTAAATCGCCAGGATCATCCGGACATCTTGAATGCCCTCACAATTTCGTAGCAAGGTCTCCACATTTATCTGTTTCCCCCTCCAGTGATGATAGGTCGGGTGATCGGGAAGATACTGAAGGACAAGCCGGATGTCATCCTGATAGCTCCCTACTGGCCGAGGAGAGTATGGTTTCCAATACTTCTGCGGATGTCGAGGGGCAGGTGCCTCAAGTTTCCTCCCCACAGAGATCTCCTGGTCCAGAAAGGCTTTCATCATCCACGGCCAGAGAAACTGCACTTTACTGCATAGAGTTTGAGAGCGCTAAATTCCGGATGACTGGTTTGTCGGAAGAAGTCATATCCACTCTTCTAGCGGCAAGGAGAAAATCCACCAATGCTCTGTACTCCAAGCTTTGGAGAAAGTTCACATCTTGGAGACAGGAGAAGAGTCGGGATGAGGTGTCCTTGCCAGTTATCTTAGAGTTCCTGCAGGATGGCTTCAACAAAGGTTTGAGACCCAACACCTTAATAGTCCATATGACTGTGATCAACTCTTTCATGGATAGAAGATTTGCTAATCATCCGGTAATAGCAAGATTCTTCAAAGCCTTGAAACAACTAAGACCAGTAATCCGTCCTCCAGTCTCTACGTGGGATCTCACTCTCGTCCTAAGAGCCCTGACAATGCCTCCCTTTGAGCCTCTACAAGAAGTTTATCTGAAATGGTTGTCATACAAGGTTTCGTTCCTGATTGCCATAACATCGGCTAAGCGGCTGGGAGAGATTCAAGCCCTTTCATCTAGGGATCTTCTCCTGTGATTCGTGCCAGAGGGAGTCTTGCTGCGGACGGTGCCGTCCTTTAGACCCAAAGTGTCTTCAGAGGTAAATGTGAACAAGGAAATCTTTTTACTTAGGTTCCTGCCAGAACCACAAGATGAAGAAGAAAGGCTCCTACAGAATCTGGATGTCTCGTCGGCTCTGTCATGTTACCTGGACAGGACGAAGGAGTTCCGGGTAGATGAAAACCTGTTCATCCAGTTTGCTGGAGCCAGAAAAGGGAAAAAAGTTGCCAAGGATACTCTGACGAGATGGCTGAAGTCCGCTATTCTGGAGGCCTACAAAAAGGCGGAAGTTGAGCCTCCCTCAAAGCTCATTCAACTCGTGCCACAGCTACGTCCTGGGCGGAAAGAGCACAAGTATCTATCCAGGAGATCTATAATGCAGCTTCGTGGTAGACAAGTTCGACCTTCGTGAGGAACTACAGGCTAGATATCCAGGGCACGCATCCAGCCTTTAGCACAGGGGTGCTTAATGCTGCATTTAATTAAGTATCCCCCCCCCCCTTTGTTTGCTATTCAGCTCCCTTCTGTGCTGCCGGAAGACGAAATGGAAAGTAAAAATTTATACTCACGTAATTTTGCTTTCCTTCAGTCTGAAGGCTACAATACAGAAATGTAGGTGCACTACTGTGGTAGATGTATACAATGACATTGGCTAATCCCTCAACACTGATGTTAAAATTGAGACATTCGCCAGTGTATCCTTATATGAAGGACACACCAGAGCCCGCACACCAACGCCAAGGTTTCTCAGATGGCACGGGACCTAACGCTAACCTACCTGTGCGTAATAAGCAAAAACCAGGGGCCAGTGGGCAATTACAGCAGCACTAGGTCGACATGTAGACTGCTCCCAGTTCCCTCCAGCGTGACTAAGCACACATACAATGGAAGGGGGGAGAGAGGCTACAAGCCCCACCCAAGTTGGCTGATATAGGTGCATGGCCTCACAGGTGCAACCCTAATGCTGCCTGGAAAATGTTCAAGGCGCATTAACATATGGAGTTTACACACCTCCACGTATAAATTTACAAACAACAACAAAAAAAGTGGTCTCAAATGGCTGGAGGTGCTCAACCCCAAATGCAGTTGTGCATTTATACTGGGGGAGCAGATCCTGCCCTTGTAGTCCATTGCTAGGGGCGATCCCCAGCAATAAAAATGCATACAATGGAGGATGCCTGCAGCGGACTACAAGTGCCACAATAGAATCCTACACCAGATAAACGGTGTGGATGTGTAACAATTAGAATAATACAATACAGGAATATGGGTGCACTACTGTGGTAGATGTATACAGTGACATTGGCTAATCCCTCAACACTGATGTTAAAATTGAGACATTCGCCAGTGTATCCTTATATAAAGGACACACCAGAGCCCGCACACCAACGCCAAGGTTTCTCAGATGGCGCGGGACCTAACGCTAACCTACCTGTGCGTAATAAGCAAAAACCAGTCTGAAGGCAGCACATACAAACCCTCCCTATTAAATATAATTTTTTTCTGCATCAGAACTGAGTCTATTCATTAACATGGAGTGGATGGGTTCTGATGGATGTATGTAACCAGGCATGGCCTGGGATTGGTTAATTCTTCATTGTTCTTTTAGGTGGGCGGTCCTAGGATGAACTGGATGAAGCTATTAACCCTTCTGTGCTGCCTTCAGACTCAAGGAAAGCAAAATTACGTGAGTATAAATGTTTACTATAATACTGCCTCCTATATACATAAATATAACTACTGTAATACTGAAATGTCATATTTAAGGGCTATCATTCAAATCAAATGACCCATAGCTATGACGGTTACTCTACCAAGCATATCCCCCATCATTTGTTTTTAGCAGTAAGCTGTTCAGTCTATTACATTTCATCATCTATGATAGTGTTTCCCAACCAGGGAGCCACCAGCTGCTGCAAAACTACAACTCCCAGCATGCCCGGACAGCCTTTGGCTGTCCGGGCATGCTGGGGGTTGTAGTTTTGCAACAGCTGGAGGCACCCTGGTTGGGAAACACTGATCTAGGAGAATGGCCAAGTATCGAGGATATGGGCAAACTGGGCAGGTGCAGAATGGCAGTGACCTGACACTTATAATTGTATTCCTGTGTTATCATTTCACATAAGGGGTATTTCCTAGCACCCCCATGAGACTAAGGGTGCATTCACACTATGGTTTTTACATACAGCAGCCGGATCCAGCTGGATAATTTAAACACCAGCTGCTGCCATAACCACGCCGGACCCGTGCCGCACCCCATTCATTTCAATGCGCCGGACAAAGCAAGATAGGGGCTCAGGTCGGCTCATTTTTGAACCGTATCAATTTTTGTTGCCAGACGGGAACCACAGCAGACCGCGGTTTTCAGTACGACAACAAAAACTGTTACAGTTCAAAAATGAGCCGACCGGAGTCAATATCTGACCCCGTCCAGTTCACTGACATGAAAGGGGTACGGCACAGGTCCGGCAGAGATATGGCAGCAGCTGGTGTTTAAATTCTCCCACTGGATCCGGCTGCCGTATCCCTAAAACCTAATGGGAACTACTATAATCCAACAAACCCAGGAATCAGTGGTCATCATTGTTATAGGGTCCAGTCAGGGTCATCTATAGGGGGACAGAGACACTAGTATGGGGGGGGGGGGGGGTCTACACTGCCCTGCCGGGCCACCTCCCAGGGGGCTCATCACTGAATGATGATGGGGGGTTGGAGGGGGAAAAGGAAAAAAGGAGAGAGGTGCGGTATTCCTCCTCTCCCTCATTGGCGGTCTCAGTGTCGGAGGCAAGTGAGTGTTTTCACTTTATTTCAGGTTGTAGTGAAGTGCTTTTTTACTTCTACTGAAATAAGGTAGGTAGATTTTTCTGTGGTGCAGGTGTTCGGGATTTTAGGCCTTTTATGGGGGGGGGGGGGGAGTTTGCGGTCGGTTACACCACCATACATCTGTACTACAGCGCAGTATAAATGTCAGTGTTACCGAGGTCGGGCCTCATAGACAACAGCGCCTGGTAGACCTGGAGGCCATGACTGGGGAGCAAGACAGTTTAACCCTATAGATGCTACAATCAGTACTGACTGCGGCATACATAGGGTTACACTGCCAAGACAGTCAGGAAAGTAATCCCACCCAGGACATAAAAGTACATCACGGGGTGGTGAGGGGGTTGTGTCATCTATCCCCTGTATCTCAATAACAGGGACCCCAGTGTCCCCAGGTAGGGAGGAGGTACATTCACTATGGGAGCTGCAGAAACAGCCGAGCACAGACTGAGGTGTCCAGTGATCGGACGCCACATGATCAGCTAGGATCGGGGATAACACAACCTTTCTAAAAGGGTCTCAGCAGGTGAAGCCCGGACCGTCCTGGAATTCTTCATCACTGGAATAAGTCCCTTCTCTGTGAGGTGTTTGGGTCTCCAGTAGCAGCTCCCCATGGATTATGCCTGTTGGGTCTTCTCCATGAGGAGCAGTGAATATCACAACCATATTACACTCTTTTCCTACCATGTAAACTATAGTGATGACATCGCTGGATCGGTGACTACGTTCTAAAAGAAAACTTTTATTATCAATTGGGAACAAGTTTGGAGATGCAGTATATGATATAAATGTATAAACCTCAGATATCCTATGTACAGGGTTAATATATAGATGTGTTATCTGCATCATTTATTGCTCTGAATTGGCTTCTCCCCTGTGTGAGTTATTTTATGTTTAACAAGATGTGATTGCTGAGTAAAACATTTCCCACATTCTGCACATGAAAATGGCTTCTCCCCTGTGTGAGTTCTTTGATGTTTAACAAGACCTGATTTGTCAGTGAAACATTTCCCACACTCTGAGCATGAAAATGGCTTCTCTCCTGTGTGAGTTTTTTGATGTTGAACAAGATGTGATTTCTCAGTAAAACTTTTCCCACATTCTGAGCATGAAAATGCATTCTCTCCTGTGTGAGTTTTCTGATGTTTAAGAAGATTAGATTTTTCAGTAAAACATTTCCCACATTCTGAACATGAAAATGGCTTCTCTCCTGTGTGAGTTCTTTGATGTCGAGTAACATCTCCTTTGCAAGTAAAACATTTCCCACATTCTGAGCATGAAAATGGCTTCTCCCCTGTGTGAGTTCTTTGATGTTTAACAATATTAGATTTCTTAGTAAAGCAGTTCCCACATTGTGAACATGAAAATGGCTTCACCCCTGTGTGAGTTTTTTGATGTTGAACAAGATTTGATTTCCTAGTAAAGCAGTTGCCACATTGTGAACATGAAAATGGCTTCTCCCCTGTGTGAGTTCTTTGATGTTGAACAAGAACTGATTTCTGAATAAAACATTTACCACATTTTGAACATAAAAATGGTTTCTCTCCAGTGTGAATTTTCTGATGTTCAACAAGACTTGATATCTTAATTAAACATTTCCCACATTCTGAGCATGAATATGATTTCTTTCCTGTATGAGCTCGTTGATGTCCAACATCCCTTCTATGACTTTCTTTTTGCTGAACATCCTGTGATGAGTGAGAAGACAGGACCTGTATATAAGGATGAGATGACAGATCTTGGCTGTGAAGGGCTGAGGGTGTATCTGGGATAATGGAATGTTCTTCATATGTATCTTGTGTGATATCATCATCTGCTTTATAATCTGAAGATATAAGATTCTCCTCTGATCTCCTGCTACAAGAATCTGCAGAGAATAACACAGATTATATCATTGAGTATTAACCTTATTTACATTTTTCCATCTAGAGTCACATGAGAGTTTGTTTTTTGTGGGACCAATTTTACTGTGAAATAGAAAACAAATTGTGCGATAAAATTCAATTGAAATAAAATGTAATTTTGCAAATTTGGGATTTTTTTCATCACCTACCATATAACGTGATGTCACAACTGACGTTATACTTATCCATCAGGTCAGTATTATCATCCAACTTGTAGAGTTTTCCTTATGTTTTAATAAAAAAAATACTTTAACCCCTTAAGGACTTTTTAAGGGTTTTTTCACTTTTGTTTCTTCCTCCTCACCTTCTAAAAATCAGAACGCTTTCAGTTTTCTACCTACAGACCCATATGAGGTTGTTGTTGTTTTTTGCGCTACCAATTTTACTTTGTAATGACATCAATCATTTCACCACAAAATCTACGGTGAAACAAAAAAAAAATTATTATTTGTGAGGCAAAAACTGAAAAAAAAACCCACTATTATGTAACATTTGGGGGCTTCCGTTTCTGCGCAACGAACTTTTCGGTAACAATGACACCTTACCTTTATTCTGTACGTCCATACGGTATAAGGACACCCAACTTATATAGGTTTGATTTTGTGTTACGCCTAGCGCTCCGGGTCCCCGCTCCTCCCCGGAGCGCTCACGGCGTCTCTCTCCCCGCAGCGCCCCGGTCGGTCCCGCTGACCGGGAGCGCTGCACTGTCATGGCCGTCGGGGATGCGATTCGCACAGCGGGACGCGCCCGCTCGCGAATCGCATCCCAGGTCACTTACCCGTCCCGGTCCCCTGCTGTCATGTGCTGGTGCGCGCGGCTCCGCTCTCTAGGGCGCGCGCGCGCCAGCTCTCTGAGACTTAAAGGGCCAGTGCACCAATGATTGGTGCCTGGCCCAATTAGCTTAATTGGCTCCCACCTGCTCCCAGACTATATCTGATCACTGCCCCTGCACTCCCCTGCCGGATCTTGTTGCCTTGTGCCAGTGAAAGCGTTTAGTGTGTCCAAAGCCTGTGTTACCTGAACCCTTGCTATCCATCTTGACTACGAACCTTGCCGCCTGCCCCCGACCTTCTGCTACGTCTGACCTTGCCTCTGCCTAGTCCTTCTGTCCCACGCCTTCTCAGCAGTCAGCGAGGTAGAGCCGTTGCTAGTGGATACGACCTGGTTGCTACTGCCGCAGCAAGACCATCCCGCTTTGCGGCGGGCTCTGGTGAACACCAGTAGCCTCTTAGAACCGGTCCACTAGCACGGTCCACGCCAATCCCTCGCTGACACAGAGGATCCACTACCTGGAAGCCGAATCGTGACAGTAGATCCGGCCATGGATCCCGCTGAGGTGCCGCTGCCAAGTCTCGCTGACCTTACCACGGTGGTCGCTCAGCAATCGCAGCAAATTGCCCAACAAGGACAGCAGCTGTCGCAGTTGACCGCCACGTTACAGCAACTTCTGCCTCTGCTACAGCAGCAACCATCTCCTCCGCCAGCTCCTGCAACTCCTCCGCAGCGAGTGGCCGCTCCTAGCCTCCGCTTGTCCCTGCCGGACAAATTTGATGGGGACTCTAAACTCTGCCGTGGATTTTTGTCTCAGTGTTCCCTGCATATGGAGATGTTGTCGGACTTGTTTCCTACAGAACGGTCTAAGGTGGCGTTCGTAGTAAGCCTTCTTTCAGGAAAGGCCTTGTCTTGGGCCACACCGCTCTGGGACCGCAATGATCCTTCCACAGCCACAGTCCAGTCCTTCTTCGCTGAAGTCCGGAGTGTCTTCGAGGAGCCAGCCCGAGCTTCTTCTGCCGAGACTGCCCTGTTGAACCTGGTCCAGGGTAATTCTTCAGTGGGCGAGTACGCCATCCAATTTCGTACTCTTGCTTCCGAGTTATCATGGAATAACGAGGCTCTCTGCGCGACCTTTAAAAAAGGCCTATCCAGTCGCATCAAGGATGTGCTGGCCGCACGAGAGATTCCTGCCAACCTGCAAGAACTCATCCATTTGGCTACCCGCATTGACATGCGTTTTTCTGAGCGACACCAAGAGCTCCGCCAGGAAAAAGACTTAGATCTCTGGGCACCTCTCCCACAGTATCCGTTGCAATCTACGCCTGGGCCTCCCGCCGAGGAGGCCATGCAAGTGGATCGGTCTCGCCTGACCCAGGAAGAGAGGAATCGCCATAGGGAAGAAAATCTCTGTCTTTACTGTGCCAGTACCGAGCATTTCTTGGTGGATTGCCCTATCCGTCCTCCACGTCTGGGAAACGCACGCACGCACCCAGCTCACGTGGGTGTGGCGTCTCTTGGTTCTAAGTCTGCTTCTCCACGTCTCACGGTGCCCGTGCGGATTTCTCCTTCAGCCAACTCCTCCCTCTCAGCCGTGGCCTGCTTGGACTCTGGTGCCTCTGGGAATTTTATTTTGGAGTCGTTTGTGAATAAATTCAGCATCCCGGTGACCCGTCTCGTCAAGCCGCTCTACATTTCCGCGGTCAACGGAGTCAGATTGGATTGCACCGTGCGTTACCGCATAGAACCCCTCCTGATGTCTATTGGACCCCACCACGAAAGGATTGAGTTATTCGTCCTTCCCAACTGTACCTCTGAGGTCCTCCTCGGTCTGCCATGGCTCCGGCTTCATTCTCCCACCCTTGATTGGACCACCGGGGAGATCAAGAACTGGGACTCTGCCTGCCATAGGAAGTGCCTCTCCCCCCCTCCCAGTCCCGTCAGGCAAGCCTCAGTGCCTCCTCATGGCCCCCGTCCTGGTGTCACACTGCCCCGTGCCAGGCTTCGCCCTCTGCCCTCCCTCCCCATTCCCACTCCTGCTGTACTGCCTGCCGTTGAGGAAACCCTCCATTCTTTCCCGGTGTCCTCATCCCAGGGGAGGCAGTTACCGGACAAAGAAAAGGGGAGACCTAAGGGGGGGGGGGTACTGTTACGCCTAGCGCTCCGGGTCCCCGCTCCTCCCCGGAGCGCTCACGGCGTCTCTCTCCCCGCAGCGCCCCGGTCGGTCCCGCTGACCGGGAGCGCTGCACTGTCATGGCCGTCGGGGATGCGATTCGCACAGCGGGACGCGCCCGCTCGCGAATCGCATCCCAGGTCACTTACCCGTCCCGGTCCCCTGCTGTCATGTGCTGGCGCGCGCGGCTCCGCTCTCTAGGGCGCGCGCGCGCCAGCTCTCTGAGACTTAAAGGGCCAGTGCACCAATGATTGGTGCCTGGCCCAATTAGCTTAATTGGCTCCCACCTGCTCCCAGACTATATCTGATCACTGCCCCTGCACTCCCCTGCCGGATCTTGTTGCCTTGTGCCAGTGAAAGCGTTTAGTGTGTCCAAAGCCTGTGTTACCTGAACCCTTGCTATCCATCTTGACTACGAACCTTGCCGCCTGCCCCCGACCTTCTGCTACGTCTGACCTTGCCTCTGCCTAGTCCTTCTGTCCCACGCCTTCTCAGCAGTCAGAGAGGTTGAGCCGTTGCTAGTGGATACGACCTGGTTGCTACTGCCGCAGCAAGACCATCCCGCTTTGCGGCGGGCTCTGGTGAACACCAGTAGCCTCTTAGAACCGGTCCACTAGCACGGTCCACGCCAATCCCTCGCTGACACAGAGGATCCACTACCTGGAAGCCGAATCGTGACAGTAGATCCGGCCATGGATCCCGCTGAGGTGCCGCTGCCAAGTCTCGCTGACCTTACCACGGTGGTCGCTCAGCAATCGCAGCAAATTGCCCAACAAGGACAGCAGCTGTCGCAGTTGACCGCCACGTTACAGCAACTTCTGCCTCTGCTACAGCAGCAACCATCTCCTCCGCCAGCTCCTGCAACTCCTCCGCAGCGAGTGGCCGCTCCTAGCCTCCGCTTGTCCCTGCCGGACAAATTTGATGGGGACTCTAAACTCTGCCGTGGATTTTTGTCTCAGTGTTCCCTGCATATGGAGATGTTGTCGGACTTGTTTCCTACAGAACGGTCTAAGGTGGCGTTCGTAGTAAGCCTTCTTTCAGGAAAGGCCTTGTCTTGGGCCACACCGCTCTGGGACCGCAATGATCCTTCCACAGCCACAGTCCAGTCCTTCTTCGCTGAAGTCCGGAGTGTCTTCGAGGAGCCAGCCCGAGCTTCTTCTGCCGAGACTGCCCTGTTGAACCTGGTCCAGGGTAATTCTTCAGTGGGCGAGTACGCCATCCAATTTCGTACTCTTGCTTCCGAGTTATCATGGAATAACGAGGCTCTCTGCGCGACCTTTAAAAAAGGCCTATCCAGTCGCATCAAGGATGTGCTGGCCGCACGAGAGATTCCTGCCAACCTGCAAGAACTCATCCATTTGGCTACCCGCATTGACATGCGTTTTTCTGAGCGACACCAAGAGCTCCGCCAGGAAAAAGACTTAGATCTCTGGGCACCTCTCCCACAGTATCCGTTGCAATCTACGCCTGGGCCTCCCGCCGAGGAGGCCATGCAAGTGGATCGGTCTCGCCTGACCCAGGAAGAGAGGAATCGCCATAGGGAAGAAAATCTCTGTCTTTACTGTGCCAGTACCGAGCATTTCTTGGTGGATTGCCCTATCCGTCCTCCACGTCTGGGAAACGCACGCACGCACCCAGCTCACGTGGGTGTGGCGTCTCTTGGTTCTAAGTCTGCTTCTCCACGTCTCACGGTGCCCGTGCGGATTTCTCCTTCAGCCAACTCCTCCCTCTCAGCCGTGGCCTGCTTGGACTCTGGTGCCTCTGGGAATTTTATTTTGGAGTCGTTTGTGAATAAATTCAGCATCCCGGTGACCCGTCTCGTCAAGCCGCTCTACATTTCCGCGGTCAACGGAGTCAGATTGGATTGCACCGTGCGTTACCGCATAGAACCCCTCCTGATGTCTATTGGACCCCACCACGAAAGGATTGAGTTATTCGTCCTTCCCAACTGTACCTCTGAGGTCCTCCTCGGTCTGCCATCGCTCCGGCTTCATTCTCCCACCCTTGATTGGACCACCGGGGAGATCAAGAACTGGGACTCTGCCTGCCATAGGAAGTGCCTCTCCCCCCCTCCCAGTCCCGTCAGGCAAGCCTCAGTGCCTCCTCATGGCCCCCGTCCTGGTGTCACACTGCCCCGTGCCAGGCTTCGCCCTCTGCCCTCCCTCCCCATTCCCACTCCTGCTGTACTGCCTGCCGTTGAGGAAACCCTCCATTCTTTCCCGGTGTCCTCATCCCAGGGGAGGCAGTTACCGGACAAAGAAAAGGGGAGACCTAAGGGGGGGGGGGGTACTGTTACGCCTAGCGCTCCGGGTCCCCGCTCCTCCCCGGAGCGCTCACGGCGTCTCTCTCCCCGCAGCGCCCCGGTCGGTCCCGCTGACCGGGAGCGCTGCACTGTCATGGCCGTCGGGGATGCGATTCGCACAGCGGGACGCGCCCGCTCGCGAATCGCATCCCAGGTCACTTACCCGTCCCGGTCCCCTGCTGTCATGTGCTGGCGCGCGCGGCTCCGCTCTCTAGGGCGCGCGCGCGCCAGCTCTCTGAGACTTAAAGGGCCAGTGCACCAATGATTGGTGCCTGGCCCAATTAGCTTAATTGGCTCCCACCTGCTCCCAGACTATATCTGATCACTGCCCCTGCACTCCCCTGCCGGATCTTGTTGCCTTGTGCCAGTGAAAGCGTTTAGTGTGTCCAAAGCCTGTGTTACCTGAACCCTTGCTATCCATCTTGACTACGAACCTTGCCGCCTGCCCCCGACCTTCTGCTACGTCTGACCTTGCCTCTGCCTAGTCCTTCTGTCCCACGCCTTCTCAGCAGTCAGAGAGGTTGAGCCGTTGCTAGTGGATACGACCTGGTTGCTACTGCCGCAGCAAGACCATCCCGCTTTGCGGCGGGCTCTGGTGAACACCAGTAGCCTCTTAGAACCGGTCCACTAGCACGGTCCACGCCAATCCCTCGCTGACACAGAGGATCCACTACCTGGAAGCCGAATCGTGACATTTTGTTTTACTTCTTTTAACCCCTTAAGTATCAAGCCCATTAAGACCATAAGGACGGAAGCATTTTTTTGCACATCTGACCACTGTCACTTTAAGCATTAATAACTCTGGGATGCTTTTACTTGATTCCGAGATTGTTTTTTCGTGACATATTCTAATTTATATTAGTGGTAAATTTTTGTCGATACTTGCATCATTTCTTGGTGAAAAATTTGAAAATTTTGCATATTTCTAACTTTGAAGCTCTCTGCTTATAAGGAAATAGACATTCCAAATAAATTATATATTGATTCACAAATACAATATGTCTACTTTTTATATCTGCATCATAAAGTGGACAGGTTTTTACTTTTGGAAGACACCAGAGGGCTTCAAAGTTCAGCAGCAATTTTCCAACTTTTCACAAAATTTTCTAAATTGAAATATTTCAGGAACCAGTTCAGGTTTGAAGTGGATTTGAGGGGCCTTCATATTAGAAATACCCCATAAATGACCCCTTTATAGAAACTGCACCCTTCAAAGTATTCAAAATGACATTCAGAAAGTTTGTTAACCCTTTAGGAATAGCAGCAAAGTAAAAGGAGAAAATTCAAAATCTTCATTTTTTTTACACTCGCATGTTCTTGTAGACCCAGTTTTCGAATTTTTTCAAGGGGTAAAAGGAGAAAATGCCCCCCAAAATGTGTAACCCAATTTCTCTCGAGTAGGAAAAACCTCATATGTGAACATAACGTGCTCTGTGGTTGCACTAGAGGGCTCATAAGCGAAGGAGCAACAATGGGATTTTGGAGAGTGAATTTTGCTGAAATGTTTTTTGAGGGTCATGTCACAATTAGGAAGCCCCTATGATGCCAGAACAGCAAAAAAAAAAAAAAAAAAAAAAAACACATGGCACACTATTTTGGAAACTACACCCCTCGAGGCACGTACAAGGTTTACAGTGAGTCTTAACACCACACTTTCCGTTAAAGTCGCATGTGTAAATAGAATTTTTTTTTTCACTAAAATGCAGTTTTTTTCCTCAAATTTACCATTTTTACAAGAGGTGATAGGAGAAAATGCCCCCCCCCCCCAAAAAAAAATTTGTAACCCCATCTCTTCTGAGTATGGAAATACCCCATGTGTGGACGTCAAGTGCACTGCGGGAGCACTACAATGCTCAGAAGAGAAGGAGCACCATTTGGCTTTTTTAAAGCAATTTTTTCTGAAATGGTTTTTGGGGGGTATGTCACATTTAGGAAGCCCTATGGTGCCATAACAGCAAAAAAAAAAAAAAAAAAAAAAAAACACATGGCATACCATTTTGGAAACTACACCCCTCAAGGCACTTAACAAGGGATACAGTAAGCCTTAAAAGTGTTTGACGACTTTTCGTTGAAGTCGGATGTGTAAATAAAAAAAAAAAATATTTTACTAAAATGCAGTTTTTTTTCCCAAATTTACAATTTTTACAAGAGGTAATAGGAGAAAATGCCCCTCCAAATTTGTAACCCCATTTCTTCTGAGTATGGAAATACCCCATGTGTGGATGTAAAGTGCTCTGCGGGCGAACTACAATGCTCAGAAGAGAAGGAGCGCCATTGGGCTTTTGGCGAGAGAATTTGTTTGGAATGGAAGTAGGGGGCCATGTGTGTTTACAAAGCCCCCCACATGTGACCCCATTTTGGAAACTACACCCCTCACTGAATGTAATAAGGGGTGCAGTGAGCATTTACACCCCACTGGCATTTGACAGAATTTTGGAACAGTGGGCTGTTCAAATTGAAAATTACATTGTTCCAAAAATCTGTCAGACACCTGTGAGGTGTAAATGCTCACTGTACCCCTTGTTACATTCCTTAAAGGGTGTAGTTTCCAAAATAGGGTCACATGTGGGGGGGGGGGGCATTGTTATGACACCATGGCGGCTTTGTAAACACATGTGGCCTTCAATTCCAGCCAAATTCTCTCTCCAAAATCCCAATGGCGCTCCTTCTCTTCTGAGCATTGTAGTTCACCCGCAGAGCACTATATATCCACATATGGGGCATTTCCTTACCCCTTGAGAAAATGAAAAATTTGGGATAACACCAGCACTTTAGTGAAAAAAATTAAAAAATTCATTTTCACGTCCAACTTTAACGAAAATTCTTCAAACACCTGTGGGTTGTTAGAGGGGTATTCCAGGCAAAACCTTTTTTTTATATATATCAACTCGCTCCGGAAAGTTAAACAGTTTTGTAAATTACTTCTATTAAAAAAAAATCTTAATCCTTCCAATAGTTATTAGCTTCTGAAGTTTTCTGTCTAACTGCTCAATGATGATGTCACGTCCCAGGAGCTGTGCATGATGGGAGAATATCCCCATAGGAACTGCACAGCTCCCGGGACGTGAGTCATCAAAGAGCAGTTAGACAGAAAACAACAACTCAACTTCAGAAGCTAATAACTATTGGAAGGATTAAGATTTTTTAATAGAAGTATTTACAAATCCGTTTAACTTTCCGGAGCCAGTTGATATATAAAAATAAGTTTTGGCCTGGAATACCCCTTTAAGCCTCACTATACCCCTTGTTACGTTCCTTGAGTGGTGTCGTTTCCAAAATGGGGTCACATTTGTTGTTGTTTTTTTGCGTTTATGTCAGAACTGCTGTAAAATCAGCCACCCCTGTGCAAATCACCTCAAATGTACATGGTGCTCTCACTCCCGAGCCTTGTTGTGCGCCCGCAGAGCATTTTACGCCCACATATGGGGTATTTCCATACTCAGGAGAAACTGCATTACATATTTTGGGGGTCTTTTTTTCCTTTTACCTTTTGTGAAAATGAAAAGTATGGGGCAACACCAGCAAGTTAGTGTAAAAATTAAATTTTTTACAATAACATGCTGGAATAGACCCCAACTTTACCTTTTCATAAGGGATAAAAGGAGAAAAAGCCCCCCAAAATTTGTAACTCAATTTCTCCCAAGTACAGAAATACCCCATATGTGGCCCTAAACTGTTGCCTTGAAATACAACAGGGCTCCAAAGTGAGAGAGCGTCATACGCATTTGGGGCCTAAATTAGGGATTTGGTCATAGGGTTATTCTACGCCAGTGATTCCCAAACAGGGTGCCTCCAGTTGTTGCTAAACTCCCTGCATGCCTGGACAGTCAATGTCCGGCAATACTGGGATTTGTTTTGCAACAGCTGGAGGCTCCGTTTTGGAAACAGTGCCGTAAGAGACGTTTTTCATTTTAATTGCGGGTGGGGGGGGGGCTAAATGTGTATATGTAGTGTTTTACTTTTTATTTTGTGTACTGTAGTGTTTTTAGGGTACATTCACACAGGAGGGGGTTCACCGCGAGTTTCCCGCTGGGATTTTGAGCTGCAGCGGAAAATTTGCTGCATCTCAACCTTGCAGTGAGAAACTCGCTGTAAACCCGCCCGTGTGAATGCACCCTGTACATTCATATGGGGGAAGGGGGCAAACCTCCTCCAGCTGTTGCAAAACTACAACTCCCAGCATGCCCTTTGGCTGTCTGTGCATGCTGGGGGTTGTAGTTATGAAACAGCTGGAGGCACACTGGTTGCAAAACACAGAATTTGTTACTTAACTCAGTGTTTCCCAACCAGTGTGCCTCCAGCTGTTGCAAAACTACAACTCCCAGAATGCATGGTCTGTCAGTGAATGCTGGGAGTTAGGAAACAGAAAGTGTTTTCCAACCAGTGTGCCTCCTGTTGTTGCAAAATTACAACTCTCAGCATGCCTGCCCGGACAGCCGAAGGGCATGTTGGGAGTTGTAGTTATGCAACAACTAGAGGAGAACATTTTGGAGACCACTGTGTAGTGGTGTCCAAACTGTAGCCCTCCAGATGTTGAAAACTTCAACTCCAAGCCTGCTCAGACTACCCAGGCATGCTGGGAGTTGTAGTTTGGCAACATCTGAAGGGCCAGATGTTGCTAAACTACAACTCCCAGCATGCCTGGACTGTCTGGGCATGCTGAGAGTTGTAGTTTTGCAACATCTGGAAGAGCACAGATTGGAGACCACTGCACAGTGGTCTAAAAACTGTGGCCCTCCAGATGTGGAAAAACTACAACTCCCAGCATGCCTGGACAGCCAAAGGCTAGAAGCAGCAGTGAAGATCACTTTACAGCGATCTTCACTGCTGCCTCTGATGCCAACGTCGATGCTGCCTCCTCCACTTGCCTGCCGCTGGTCCCCGCTGCCTGTGCCGGTCCTCAGGTATGTGCCACCGTTCCTACCACCCCATTCCTACCGCCTCATTGCCCCCCACAGCTCTCGGGGTCATCTTCCCCCGCTCTGCCTGGACTTCTAGGGGCAGGAGGGGGGGGGGGATCTGAACTTTCACCCCCCCACAGGGACCAATCACAGTGATCGCTGACCAGGACCAATCACAGATGGTCCTGGGGGGATTGCAGAAGTTGTCTCCCGCCGGTATCAGCGGGACTTTTGCCTGTTAACCCTTGCGATGCCGCCCATTGCCAGGTTAACTGAATGACTTTTATAAACAGTTGGATGCGCGAACTAGCTGCATAACCTGACGTTTATATAAGTCTTTCTGCGGGAAGGGGTTAAAAAAATTGTCTTCTTCAGACCCCTATAACTGTATTATTTTTCCGTATACAGGGATGTGTGAGGGTCATTTTTTACACTGTGATCTGAAGTTTTTATCAGTACCATTTTTTTATGGGACTTTTTGATCACTTTTTATACATTTTTTTAGGGTGTACAAAGTGACCAAATCTACGCAATTCTGGACTTTGGTATTTTGACCGTGCGGTTTAAATAACGTAAAATTATTATAGTTCGGACTTTTACTCATGTGACAAAACCACATATGTTTATTTTTTGTATATTTTTTTTTAAATGGGAAAAGGGGGTGATTCAAACTTTTATTAGGGAAGGGGTTAAATCATAGGGGACTATTACATACAATCCTTGATTACATACACTGAACAATACTGCAGCATAGCATTGATCAGTGTTATCAGTACTCCATTACTCCAGCCTGACATGGTGGACTGGAGCCTTGGAGAACCGATCGGACAGCGAGGAGGTAGTTAAGGGCCCTCCCACCATCCTCTCAGCTGATCGGGACATCGCGATTTCCCCATAATGATCCCGATCAGCTCCACTAAGCTCCCTGCAGTGTATATTTAACCCTTCAATACTTATCTCTGCTGACACTTCTGTCCAGGTCAGGAACTGTCTAGAGTAGGAACAAATCCCCATAGCAAACCTCTCCTGCTCTGGACAGTTCCTGACATGGACAGAGGTGTCAGCAGAGAGCACTGTGGTCAGACAGAAAGAACTACACAACTTCCTCTGAAGCATACAACAGCTGATAAGTACTGGAAGGGCTAAGATTTTTAAATTAAAATAATTTACAGATCTGTATAACTTTCTGGCATAAGTTGATTTTTTTTCCCCTCCGGAGTACCCCTTTAAGCCACAGAACATAAATGGTTTTCTCATCCTGCCTACACTTCCCATGATTCTTCTGACTTTGCAGAGAGAGAGGTGGAGTCTGATCACTGCAGTTCACCTAATGAGACCAACCTGATCACATGACTAGACTCTACCAACCAGAAGCCTAAACTGCTTAGACTTGTTCTTATTTTCAAGCTTCATATCCTGTACAGTCACTTTGCTGACATGGCTTTAGCTGAACTGTCCTTCCCATAGGGTCTATGACTGATCGTCCGGCATCTAGGTCTCTTCCTCCCAGTCTCTACTGAGCAGCAATGTTTCCATCCAGGGGTGTAATGATCATGGCTGCAGGGGGGGGGGGGGGGGGCTCCTCTGGGGGTCCGGGGTATATGTCTCAGCTCCTCGGGGGAGCACCGCTTCAACTGTCTTCGCTTCTTTGTGTCTCTGCCCCATGATTTCCGCACCACTTGTATCCCGCAGACAGTGTTCTGGAGCAGCTAGTAATGTCTGCCAGGTACAGGTCACATGATCAGATCATAAAGCAGCCAACACCAGGTGACATCTGCCGGAGGACACAGCCGCTCTGGGGGGATGATGGGGAGAGGTATTTATTCTTCCACTGGAACAAAGTGGGTATATACACAGTGTGGGGTGAAGAGAAGATGCAGAACAGTCTGTGGGGCACAGTAATAGTGTGGGGGCATAAAAGGTGAAGAATCTATAGTAAGAGCGCACAGAAGGGCCTGTGGTTTAAGATTTGCCTTGGAGCCCAAAAAAAAACAAACTCTAGTTACACCATTACTTACCATAAATTACTGCAGCCAATGAACAAGAAGAATCTGTGACTGTTCTCTGCATTTAGTGGTTACTACTCACCTGGGCGGTTACCTGAAGGAATGTCCTCCTTATACTGCTCATCACCGCTCACATCTGTCACTTCTTCTTCCTTTATGTCTGTAGCTTTAATATAGATCAGATCTTTCCCTGTAGAAATGTCCTCCTTATACTGCTCATCACTGCTCACATCTGTTTCTTCTTCCTTTATGTCTGTTACTTTAATATAGATCAGATCTTTCCCTGTAAGAATGTCCTTCTTATACTTCTCATCACTACTCACATCTGTCTCTTCTTCTTCATTTATGTCTGTAGCATTAAAATAGATCAGATCTTTCTCTGTAGGAATGTCCTCCTTATACTGCTCATCACCGCTCACATCTGTCTCTGGAGCATTAATATTGTTTGGATCTTCTCCCTGATTCATAAGATGTGAAAGAAATATTGTAAAAGTCATCAGACAGTAGGAGAAGTCATGTGGGATGTTATAGATGAGCAGGAGATGAGGAGTCATGGAGGATGAGGGGACTGACCACAAGAGCTTCACAGCCCTTCTACAGATCATAGGAAATATCTCCATCTACCTGATCATCCTGTGGAAGAAGAGGGCGGGGACACCTCTCTGGTGCTGTTCTCTTACTGGATCTGACTGTAGGGAACACATACAGAGACTGAATTCATTCTTTACATACAAATAATGAGAGGACGTGTGTATATAGTCATGTCTATTACCTGGTGATGTGAGGGGCTGCTGATCCTTCATCATGACCTGATCCTTGTACTGATCCTTGTGTCCTTCTACATACTCCCACTCCTCCATGGAGAAATAGACCGCCACGTCCTGACACCTTATAGGAACCTGACACACAATGATACAGTCATCACCCCGACCCCTCCAGTGGTGTTACTGTATAATGTCCCAGCATTCCCAGCAGTGTCACCTCTCCAGTCATCACCAGACCCCTCCATTACTGTATAATGTCCCAGCATTCCCAGCAGTGTCACCTCTCCAGTCATCACCAGACCCCTCCATTACTGTATAATGTCCCAGCAGTGTCACCTCTCTAATCATCACCAGACCCCTCCATTACTGTATAATGTCCCAGCATTCCCAGCAGTGTCACCTCTCCAGTCATCACCAGACCCCTCCATTACTGTATAATGTCCCAGCAGTGTCACCTCTCCAGTCATCACCAGACCCCTCCATTACTGTATAATGTCCCAGCAGTGTCACCTCTCCAGTCATCACCAGACCCCTCCATTACTGTATAATGTCCCAGCAGTGTCACCTCTCCAGTCATCACCAGACCCCTCCATTACTGTATAATGTCCCAGCAGTGTCACCTCTCTAGTCATCACCAGACCCCTCCATTACTGTATAATGTCCCAGCAGTGTCACCTCTCCAGTCATCACCAGACCCCTCCATTACTGTATAATGTCCCAGCAGTGTCACCTCTCCAGTCATCACCAGACCCCTCCATTACTGTATAATGTCCCAGCATTCCCAGCAGTGTCACCTCTCCAGTCATCACCAGACCCCTCCATTACTGTATAATGTCCCAGCATTCCCAGCAGTGTCACCTCTCCAGTCATCACCAGATCCCTCCATTACTATATAATGTCCCAGCAGTGTCACTTCTCCAGTCATCACCAGACCCCTCCATTACTGTATAATGTCCCAGCAGTGTCACCTCTCCAGTCATCACCAGACCCCTCCATTACTGTATAATGTCCCAGCAGTGTCACCTCTCCAGTCATCACCAGACCCCTCCATTACTGTATAATGTCCCAGCAGTGTCACCTCTTCAGTCATCACCAGACCCCTCCATTACTGTATAATGTCCCAGCAGTGTCACCTCTCCAGTCATCACCAGACCCCTCCATTACTGTATAATGTCCCAGCATTCCCAGCAGTGTCACCTCTCCAGTCATCACCAGACCCCTCCATTACTGTATAATGTCCCAGCAGCGTCACCTCTCCAGTCATCACCAGACCCCTCCATTACTATATAATGTCCCAGCAGGGTCACCTCTCCAGTCATCACCAGACCCCTCCATTACTATATAATGTCCCAGCAGTGTCACCTCTCCAGTCATCACCAGACCCCTCCATTACTGTATAATGTCCCAGCAGTGTCACCTCTCCAGTCATCACCAGACCCCTCCATTACTGTATAATGTCCCAGCAGTGTCACCTCTCCAGTCATCACCAGACCCCTCCATTACTGTATAATGTCCCAGCAGTGTCACCTCTCCAGTCATCACCAGACCCCTCCATTACTGTATAATGTCCCAGCAGTGTCACCTCTCCAGTCATCACCAGACCCCTCCATTACTGTATAATGTCCCAGCAGTGTCACCTCTCCAGTCATCACCAGACCCCTCCATTACTGTATAATGTCCCAGCAGTGTCACCTCTCCAGTCATCACCAGACCCCTTCATTACTGTATAATGTCCAGCAGTGTCACCTCTCCAGTCATCACCAGACCCCTCCATTACTGTATAATGTCCCAGCATGCACCTCTCCAGTCATCACCAGACCCCTCCATTACTGTATAATGTCCCAGCAGTGTCACCTCTCCAGTCATCACCAGACCCCTCCATTACTGTATAATGTCCCAGCAGTGTCACCTCTCCAGTCATCACCAGACCCCTCCATTACTGTATAATGTCCCAGCATTCCCAGCAGTGTCACCTCTCCAGTCATCACCAGACCCCTCCATTACTGTATAATGTCCCAGCAGTATCACCTCTCCAGTCATCAGACCCCTCCATTACTGTATAATGTCCCAGCATTCCCAGCAGTGTCACCTCTCCAGTCATCACC
Organism: Hyla sarda; assembly: GCF_029499605.1. Lineage (NCBI taxonomy): Eukaryota > Metazoa > Chordata > Amphibia > Anura > Hylidae > Hyla > Hyla sarda. The sequence continues at coordinate 461,409 of NW_026607574.1, forward strand.
AGACCCCTCCATTACTGTATAATGTCCCAGCAGTGTCACCGCTCCAGTCATCACCAGACCCCTCCATTACTGTATAATGTCCCAGCATTCCCAGCAGTGTCACCTCTCCAGTCATCACCAGACCCCTCCATTATTGTATAATGTCCCAGCAGGGTCACCTCTCCAGTCAGCAGCTCCATCATCTTGTTGATGAGTTCTAGGATCTTCTGTTCATCCATTTCCTCATGTATCAGGGAGTGAGGTGGGGGCCCTGGGATTGGGTTAAGGGTTCTTCCCCATTCTTCACCCACAGGGGCCCGACAGCGCCCACTAGAGGACTTCTTCACTACTGTGTAATCCTGTATATGGAGAGACACATTAATATTACTACATACATTCCCAGAATCCCTCACCTCTCCAGTCATATCCATCTGTTATTCCATAGATAAGAATGAGGTCATGTGACATCACTCCCAGAATCCCTCACCTCTCCAGTCATATCCATCTGTTATTCCATAGATAAGAATGAGGTCATGTGACATCACTCCCAGAATCCCTCACCTCTCCAGTCATATCCATCTGTTATTACATAGATAAGAATGAGGTCATGTGACATCACTCCCAGAATCCCTCACCTCTCCAGTCATATCCATCTGTTATTACATAGATAAGAATGAGGTCATGTGACATCACTCCCAGAATCCCTCACCTCTCCAGTCATATCCATCTGTTATTACATAGATAAGAATGAGGTCATGTGACATCACTCCCAGAATCCCTCACCTCTCCAGTCATATCCATCTGTTATTACATAGATAAGAATGAGGTCATGTGACATCACTCCCAGAATCCCTCACCTCTCCAGTCATATCCATCTGTTATTACATAGATAAGAATGAGGTCATGTGACATCACTCCCAGAATCCCTCACCTCTCCAGTCATATCCATCTGTTATTACATAGATAAGAATGAGGTCATGTGACACCACTCCCAGAATCCCTCACCTCTCCAGTCATATCCATCTGTTATTACATAGATAAGAATGAGGTCATGTGACATCACTCCCAGAATCCCTCACCTCTCCAGTCATATCCATCTGTTATTACATAGATAAGAATGAGGTCATGTGACATCACTCCCAGAATCCCTCACCTCTCCAGTCATATCCATCTGTTATTACATAGATAAGAATGAGGTCATGTGACATCACTCCCAGAATCCCTCACCTCTCCAGTCATATCCATCTGTTATTAAATAGATAAGAATGAGGTCATGTGACATCACTCCCAGAATCCCTCACCTCTCCAGTAAGCAGGAAGAGTATCTGTAGGGTGAGGTTTATGATCCTGTCGGCCATCTTGTTCCTGTCTCTCTCCATGGTTGATGGGTCATCCAGGAGAATTCTATTATATAGAAGATATCAGCAGAGGATCCTGGATTGGAGAAACCTGAAGGGAAGAAGAGGAGACGATGAGAAACCGCACCAGATTATATGGAGAAATAAAATCCATTTCCTGGAGATAATCTGGGGAAACATCTGAGGAGACATTATAGGAGTTTTCAGATTTCTCTATAAAACAAAATCCATTGTCCGAGGGCTGTAAAATAAGAGACTAGAGCGCACTCCCCTCTCCCGTCCAGTGGTGGCGCTCTGGTCCTCCAGGTCTTCTGAGGTCGCTCTCCCTGCTCTGCTGAAGACGTTGTGAATCCATTTCTCCTAATCTCTGAGGCTGCGGTGTATTCAGAACGTCTTCATCAGAGCAGGGAGAAGAATAGATGGATTCAATATGACATTGTCCAATGAAGAATAGTGAAATGTGTCCACTAGGGGGCACAATATACATCACAATTACATCAGGATTTTATGTGAATTGTGATATGTCCCCCCGGAAGAACCTGCTATTACCTGCAGCAGAGGCCGAGCATCATATACCGTTACACACGCAGGGTCTGGGCCACCACCGGAGTCAGTGTTTCCCAAGCAGGGTGCCTCCAGCTGTTACAGCATTTGGCTGTCAGGGCATGCTGGGAGTTGTAGTTTTACAACAGCTGGAGGCATGCTGGTTTGGAAACACTTAAGTAATAATAAGGGTGCGGGAGAAACTTAAAAAACCTGATACTTACATAGTCCTGTATGGAAGAAGTGGCTGATACCCGGAGAAAAGAGACTGACCAGGTGACAGGATGGGCGGGTAAGTGACCTGATACCTTCACCATCCAGACATCCCCTGGGGGGCAGTATAGGCAGGAAATCAGGCAAACAACCGCTGGTCGGCACGGCGCTCCCTAGAGAAACAACCGCACAGCGCCATGTCTAAGCCACGCCCACCTACATCATTTTATTACAGAAATGGGATATAAACTTATTAGGGGAGGGGCTTCTATTACAAACCCTGAATAACGCTCTGCCATAGTGATCAGTGTTATCGGTGCTCGGCTTATACAGGCTGTGGAGGTGTCTGTATACTTAGAGCGCCGATCTGAGCACAGAGCACGGTAAGGGGCCCTCCGGCCGTCATCTCAGCTGATCTAGACTCCGCCCCCCAACAACTGCATTTTACTCATTTTAGATCCTGCAATCAACTTTGATCATGGAATCTAAAGGGTTAATGGCGATGAGCGTCATTACTGGTGAGTCCTGGCTGCTTATAGCTCCTGAACTCACCTCAAAGTCCCATATGGGGCACAGAATGTAAATATACATCGTGTCCTTAAGGGTTAATAATAAACATCCCCAATAATCCTGATCTGATGGTGACCGCACACACATACCTGTATCCGTAGAGGAACCGTGTGCTTACAGGACCTGCGGTGATGTCACCGTCATGTGATCAGTCACATGGAGGAGGAGTCACATGATCAGGGGCTGCTGCTCTGAGACATCTCCACACACAACAGCAGTGACTGCCCCAACAGGACCTGCTCAGTATCTGCTACATGCTGGAGGTGTAGGACCTGTGATGATGTCACAATCATGTGACCAGTACATTTGGGGGCAAAGTAAGCAGTATAGATGTGACTGTGGCTAAAGGACCTGTGGGAAGGATCATGTGACAGAAGTGGGCGGAGCTCAGCAGTGCAGGATAGAAGAGATTGTGGGTAAAGGACCTGTGATAATGGTCATGTGACAGTAGAGTCCTGCATACACTGAGCAGATGAGCCTAGAGCAGCAGTCCCTGATCATGTGACTCCTCCTCCTTCATGTGACTGATCACATGACGGTGACATCATCGCAGGTCCTGTAAGCACACGGCTCCTCTATAGATACAGGTAGGTGTGTTCTCTCCCTGTCAGGATTCTCTTACCTCCCTCCAGCAGCACAGATGGTATATTCCTCCCCCCGCACACTGGTATGACCCATGCATTGTACTGACAATAAAACCTTACAAGGGTTAATCGCACCCCCTCCCCTATATAGAGGCCTATCCCCTCATCCTGTGATTTCTCCTTTGGGGATTATTTTTATGTATTTTTGTGTTTATTACTTTAATATTATTTTATCTTTGCTCCTGGTGAGAGAAGGGTTAATATATTGTCTTGTTTCTGCTGCTGTTTGTGTTATTCTGCCATCTTTACTCATTTCCAATATCTCCGCCCAGTTGGCCCCCAGCTAGAAGCCCCGCCCTCCTGTCCTTGTGGCCCTATTCCTGTTATGTCTTTACCTCTAATATGTCAGGTTCTTCTTCTCCTTCTGGTTCTCTCCCTGCGGTGTCCACATGTCTCCCCGGCCGCCGCCATCTTGTAGAAGGAGGTTTATGGAGAACTGGGCCGACTCCTCTGTGGATCCAGGCTCTGCCGACACGCCCCCTCCCATAGACATGAATGGAGGGGGTGTGGCTGTGATATCACGAGGGGGTGTGGCTGTGACATCATGAGGGGTTGTGGCTGTGACATCATGAGGGGGTGTGGCTGTGACATCATGAGGGTGTGTGTGGCTGTGACATCATGAGGGGGTGTGGCTGTGACATCATGAGGGGTGTGTGGCTGTGACATCACGAGGTGGTGTGGCTGTGACATCACAAGGGGGTGTGGCTGTGACATCACGAGGGGGTGTGGCTGTGACATCATGAGGGGGTGTGGCTGTGACAGCACGAGGGGTGTGTGGCTGTGACATTTAGGGGGTGTGGCTGTGACATCACGAGGGGGTGTGGCTGTGACATCACGAGGGGGTGTGGCTGTGACACCACGAGGGGGTGTGGCTGTGACATCACCAGGGAGTGTGGTTGTGACATCACGAGGGGTCGTGACTGATGTGACACAATGAACCCCTAGAAAGGTGACTCCGCCCCCAGACATCTTCTCTCTCTGGGGGAGAGGACAGACATTGATCTATAGATAAAATATAGTAAAATGATACATTAACCCTTCATCTCCCACATCCTATAAATCTTCCCATCTCCTCCGGCTCTGGTGTCCAAGGTGATAGATTAGTCGCCATCCATGAGTCTCATGATAGATTCTACCAGACGTGGCCCCCGTGGATGTGATTCCAGGATCCTGTGGAGTCGCCGTCCTGTTGTGTCCTCCAGCGTGTTCTCTGCTATATTGCTGGGTCATGTGATTGGTCGTCCATTCCCGCCTTATGCTCCTCCCCCCTTGTTTCCCTTCACCCTCTATCCTCCCTTTTCCTTCTCTTTTCTTTACGTTTACCTTCTTGTCTTTCTTTTCGTGTTCTCGGTGTTTGTTCTTCTGTATTTGATTCTTTGCCGCCAAAGATTCTGAAAGATTTTCTGGAAAATTTCCGAGGACGTCATCATAGAGGAGAACTCATCCGAAATCATTGTGACTATAATGTCTCCTCAGATGTTTCCCCAGATTATCTCCAGGACATGGATTTTATTTCTCCATAGAATCTGGTGCGGTTTATCATCGTCTCCTCTTCTTCCCTTCAGGTTTCTCCAATCCAGGATCCTCTGCTGATATCTTCTATATAAGAGAATTCTCCTGGATGACCCATCAACCATGGAGAGAGACAGGAACAAGATGGCCGACAGGATCATAAACCTCACCCTACAGATACTCTTCCGGCTTACTGGAGAGGTGAGGGATTCTGGGAGTGATGTCACATGACCTCATTCTTATCTATGTAATAACAGATGGATATGACAGGAGAGGTGAGGGATTCTGGGAATGATGTCACATGACCTCATTCTTATCTATGTAATAACAGAAGGATATGACTGGAGAGGTGAGGGATTCTGGGAGTGATGTCACATGACCTCATTCTTATCTATGGAATAACAGATGGATATGACTGGAGAGGTGAGGGATTCTGGGAATGTATGTAGTGATATTAATGTGTCTCTCCATACACAGGATTACACGGTAGTGAAGAAGTCCTCTAGTGGGCGCTGTGGGGCCCCTGTGTGTGAAGGATTGGGAAGAACCCTGAGCCCAATCCCGGGGCCCCCACCTCACTCCCTGATACATGAGGAAATGGATGAACAGAAGATCCTAGAACTCATCAACAAGATGATGGAGCTGCTGACTGGAGAGGTGACCCTGCTGGGACATTATACAGTAATGGAGGGGTCTGGTGATGACTGGAGAGGTGACCCTGCTGGGACATTATACAGTAATGGAGGGGTCTGGTGATGACTGGAGAGGTGACACTGCTGGGACATTATACAGTAATGGAGGAGTCTGGTGATGACTGGAGAGGTGACACTGCTGGGACATTATACAGTAATGGAGGGGTCTGGTGATGACTGGAGAGGTGACACTGCTGGAACATTATACAGTAATGGAGGGGTCTGGTGATGACTGGAGAGGTGACCCTGCTGGGACATTATACAGTAATGGAGGGGTCTGATGATGACTGGAGAGGTGACACTGCTGGGAATGCTGGGACATTATACAGTAATGGAGGGGTCTGGTGATGACTGGAGAGGTGACACTGCTGGGACATTATACAGTAATGGAGGGGTCTGGTGATGACTGGAGAGGTGACACTGCTGGGACATTATACAGTAATGGAGGGGTCTGGTGATGACTGGAGAGGTGACACTGCTGGGAATGCTGGGACATTATACAGTAATGGAGGGGTCTGGTGATGACTGGAGAGGTGACACTGCTGGGACATTATACAGTAATGGAGGGGTCTGGTGATGACTGGAGAGGTGACACTGCTGGGACATTATACAGTAATGGAGGGGTCTGGTGATGACTGGAGAGGTGACACTGCTGGGACATTATACAGTAATGGAGGGGTCTGGTGATGAATGGAGAGGTGACACTGCTGGGAATGCTGGGACATTATACAGTAATGGAGGGGTCTGGTGATGACTGGAGAGGTGACACTGCTGGGAATGCTGGGACATTATACAGTAATGGAGGGGTCTGGTGATGACTAGAGAGGTGACCCTGCTGGGACATTATACAGTAATGGAGGGGTCTGGTGATGACTGGAGAGGTGACACTGCTGGGACATTATACAGTAATGGAGGGGTCTGGTGATGACTGGAGAGGTGACCCTGCTGGGACATTATACAGTAATGGAGGGGTCTGGTGATGACTGGAGAGGTGACACTGCTGGGACATTATACAGTAATGGAGGGGTCTGGTGATGACTGGAGAGGTGACTGATGGGACATTATACAGTAATGGAGGGGTCTGGTGATGACTGGAGAGGTAACACTGCTGGGACATTATACAGTAATGGAGGGGTCTGGTGATGACTCGAGAGGTGACCCTGCTTGGACATTATACAGTAATGGAGGGGTCTGGTGATGACTGGAGAGGTGACACTGCTGGGACATTATACAGTAATGGAGGGGTCTGGTGATGACTCGATAGGTGACCCTGCTGGGACATTATACAGTAATGGAGGGGTCTGGTGATGACTGGAGAGGTGACACTGCTGGGACATTATACAGTAATGGAGGGGTCTGGTGATGACTGGAGAGGTGACACTGCTGGGACATTATACAGTAATGGAGGGGTCTGGTGATGACTGGAGAGGTGACACTGCTGGGACATTATACAGTAATGGAGGGGTCTGATGATGACTGGAGAGGTGACACTGCTGGGACATTATACAGTAATGGAGGGGTCTGGTGATGACTAGAGAGGTGACACTGCTGGGACATTATACAGTAATGGAGGGGTCTGGTGATGACTGGAGAGGTGACACTGCTGGGAATGCTGGGACATTATACAGTAATGGAGGGGTCTGGTGATGACTGGAGAGGTGACACTGCTGGGACATTATACAGTAATGGAGTGGTCTGGTGATGACTGGAGAGGTGACACTGCTGGGAATGCTGGGACATTATACAGTAATGGAGGGGTCTGGTGATGACTGGAGAGGTGACACTGCTGGGACATTATACAGTAATGGAGGGGTCTGGTGATGACTGGAGAGGTGACACTGCTGGGACATTATACAGTAATGGAGGGGTCTGGTGATGACTGGAGAGGTGACACTGCTGGGAATGCTGGGACATTATACAGTAATGGAGGGGTCTGGTGATGACTGGAGAGGTGACACTGCTGGGACATTATACAGTAATGGAGGGGTCTGGTGATGACTGGAGAGGTGACACTGCTGGGAATGCTGGGACATTATACAGTAATGGAGGGGTCTGGTGATGACTGGAGAGGTGACACTGCTGGGACATTATACAGTAATGGAGTGGTCTGGTGATGACTGGAGAGGTGACACTGCTGGGAATGCTGGGACATTATACAGTAATGGAGGGGTCTGGTGATGACTGGAGAGGTGACTGATGGGACATTATACAGTAATGGAGGGGTCTGGTGATGACTGGAGAGGTGACACTGCTGGGACATTATACAGTAATGGAGGAGTCTGGTGATGACTGGAGAGGTGACACTGCTGGGACATTATACAGTAATGGAGGGGTCTGGTGATGACTGGAGAGGTGACACTGCTGGGACATTATACAGTAATGGAGGGGTCTGGTGATGACTGGAGAGGTGACACTGCTGGGACATTATACAGTAATGGAGGGGTCTGGTGATGACTGGAGAGGTGACACTGCTGGGACATTATACAGTAATGGAGGGGTCTGGTGATGACTGGAGAGGTGACTGCTGGGACATTATACAGTAATGGAGGGGTCTGGTGATGACTGGAGAGGTGACACTGCTGGGACATTATACAGTAATGGAGGGGTCTGGTGATGACTGGAGAGGTGACACTGCTGGGAATGCTGGGACATTATACAGTAATGGAGGGGTCTGGTGATGACTGGAGAGGTGACACTGCTGGGACATTATACAGTAATGGAGGGGTCTGGTGATGACTGGAGAGGTGACACTGCTGGGACATTATACAGTAATGGAGGGGTCTGGTGATGACTGGAGAGGTGACACTGCTGGGAATGCTGGGACATTATACAGTAATGGAGGGATCTGGTGATGACTGGAGAGGTGACACTGCTGGGAATGCTGGGACATTATACAGTAACACCACTGGAGGGGTCGGGGTGATGACTGTATCATTATGTGTCAGGTTCCTATAAGGTGTCAGGACGTGGCGGTCTATTTCTCCATGGAGGAGTGGGAGTATGTAGAAGGACACAAGGATCAGTACAAGGATCAGGTCATGATGGAGGATCAGCAGCCCCTCACATCACCAGGTAATAGACATGACTATATACACACGTCCTCTCATTATTTGTATGTAAAGAATGAATTCAGTCTCTGTATGTGTTCCCTACAGTCAGATCCAGTAAGAGAACAGCACCAGAGAGGTGTCCCCGTCCTCTTCTTCCACAGGATGATCAGGTAGATGGAGATATTCCCTATGATCTGTAGAAGGGCTGTGAAGCTCTTGTGGTCAGTCCCCTCACCCTCCATGACTCCTCATCTCCTGCTCATCTATAACATCCCACGTGACTTCTCCTACTGTCTGATGACTTTTACTATATTTCTTTCACATCTTATAAATCAGGTTGAAGATCCGAACAATATTAATGCTCCAGATACAGATGTGAGTAGTGATGAGCAGTATAAGGAGGACATTCCTAAAAAGAAAGATCTTATCTATATTAATGCTACAGACATAAAGGAAGAAGAAGAGACAGATGTGAGCAGTGATGAGCAGTATAAGGAGGACATTCATGCAGGGAAAGATCTGATTTATAGTAATACTACAGACTTAAGGGAAGACGAAGAAGAGACAGATGTGAGCGGTGATGAGCAGTATAAGGAGGACATTCCTACAGGTAACCGCCCAGGTGAGTAGTAACCACTAAATGTAGAGAACAGTCACAGATTCTGCTTAGTCGCCTGCTGTAATAATTTTTTATGGAATTTTTTGAAGGGGTACTCCGAAGGAAAACATTTTTTTTAATCAACTGGTGCTATAAAGTTATTCAGAATTGTAAATTACTTCTATTTAAAAATCTTTAGCCTTCCAGTACTGATCGGCTGCTGTATGCTGCAGAAATGTTATGTAGTTCTTTCCACTCTGACCACAGTGCTTGTTGCTGCCACCTCTGTCCATTCCAGGAATTGTCCAGAGCAGGAAAGGTTCGCTATGAGGATTTTCTCCTACTCTGGACAGTTCCTGACACGGACAGAGGTGTCAGCAGAGAGCACTGTGGTCAGATTGATACGATGCTTCTGAGACAGAATAGGTGTCTCACCTTCCTACCCCAGAGAGACCATTTTATCCTTATAGCTTTATTACCAAGAAACTTTCCTCAGTGGCCATCATTTGTCCCTCAAGGAGTGGCCGCACTTGTCTGTGGGTACTACCGGACCTATTCTAATTCTTATGGATCACAAACACTTCATTTACCTCCCTGCGGCCAAATGTTTATCTCTAGGACAGGCTAGGTGGGCTCTCTTCTTCTTCTCCCCATTTTATTATGTGTCTCCTTTCTTCTTGGCACTAAGTTTCTTTGGCCATTTAAATGATCCGATGGGCGATAGGACCGTTCAGAAATGTAGCGTCTCATAGACTGTAATACATTTCTGAGCGGAATCTGCAGAAAGAATACACAAGTCTATCTGGACAAGTCTAATCTGTAAATTCCGTTGTGAGCACAGTGCAGCAGAATCTTATTGAAGTTGCATATACTAAAATCCAAGGATCGCTCTAGAGGTCCATGTAGCAGAAGCTCCAGACTGACTGTAAGGCAATTAGTGACACCCTCCTTGAAGGTCAGGAGAGGGTATGAAGGGATGTGGAAATCCTATAGCCCGACTCCCGGGACAAGTAGTTTTGGGCGCCGGGCAGGTGAATTGTTTATAGATTTAGCCCTGTATCGGGCAGGGACAGACAGACTTCCCCCTTATTTTTCTTTAATGTCGGTGTGAGGTGCAGGAGCCGATGGAAGTCTCCACCTCACACCAGCACTCAGTGTATGGGGGGGGGCGGCAGCGGCCTCCAGCTGACTGCAGAGCCCCCCCTTATCTCCCCTCCTGTAGGATGGACGGAGCTCAGAAGACACAGCAGGTGGAGAGAGAGGACGTAGACAGCTCCATGCACAGCTCCATCCCCCGCACTCAGCTCTACCCCTCCCCCTGCTCTGTCTAGACAGGACCTAATCCACCACGGGGCGGTTGCTTGTTTGCATGGGGAAAACACAGAGCAGGGGGAGGGGGAGGACGGAAATCTCACCTCACACCGGCCGGGACTACAGCTCTGATGTCCACTCATGGCGGCTCAGGTGAGGAGACCGAGAATACAGGCGACAGGAAGGGAGGTTGTATATGAATGGTGTGAGTGTATGTGTGATGTGTGTATGTAATGTATGATGTGGGGGGCAGCGGCAGGTCTATGTATGATGTGTGCATATGTATGGTGTATATCAGTGTTTCCCAACCATGGTGCCTCCAGCTGTTGCAAAAATACAACTCCCAGCATGCCCTGGGCATGCTGGGAGTTGTAGTTTTGCAACAGCTGGAGGCACCCTGGTTGGGAAACACTGGTGGATATGTATGGTGTGAGTGTATGTGTGTGATGTGTATGTAATGTATAATGTGTGTATAATGTCTAAGTGTGATGTGTGTATGTAATGTATGATGTGGGGGGGGCAGCGGTGGGTGTATGTATGATGTGTGCATATGTATAGTGTATATGTATAGTGTGAGTGTATGTGTGTATGTAATGTATGATGTGGGGGGGCAGTAGCGGGGGTGTGTGTATGTATGATATGGGGGCAGTGGCTGGTGCATGTATGATATGTGTATGCATGAATGTTTTGTATAGGAGCGGACTGTCACGTCGGGCATTAGGGCAGTTGTGCCATCTAATTTTATTTATTTTTAGTGGCCCCCGCACTGAATTGCACCCCCAGAATCCCCCCCTTCATACTCACCCGCCAACCAAGAGCCCCACGGATGCAGACAAACACGCCCGAACCAAAACTACAACTCCCAGCATGTTGGACCATAACCTAAACTGTAGAACTATAAAGTGCAACATGCTGGGAGTTGTAGTTTTGGTTCGGGTCAGCAGCAGAGCTATAGGCTGCATCAGGGCATGCTGGGTGTTGTAGTTACTAACTGTAATTCCCAGTATTCCTTGACACATCCTATGGCTCTGCAGCTGACACAAACCAAAACTACAACTCCCAGCATGTTCCACAATAACCTTAACTGTACTACTATACAGTGGAACATGCTGCAACACCCACACAACCATAGACTGTATCAGGGCATGCTGGGAGTTGTAGTTGTCTAGTAACTAAATGCAACTTCCAGCATTTTCTGACACAAAATGCACCATATAAACTGGAGAAGCAGAACCCCCCCCCCAGTAACACATAAGTCCCTATTGAGACTGAAAAAAGTGATTAAAATATTTTTAAAAGTGCGTATATATGTGAATAAGCCCCTTTCCTAATAAAAGTTTCCAATTTTCTTTAAATAAAAATAATGTACAAATATAAACATAAGTTGTATCGCTGCATGTGGAAATGTCCAGGCTATTAAAATATAATGTTAATTAAACCGTACGGTGAACGGTGTAAATGTAAATAATAGTCCAGAATTGTTCATTTTTGGTCACTTCATATGAGAAATTTTTTATGGTGATCAAAAAGTAACATCTAGACTTTTCTGGGCTTGTCTGGGGTGTAAGAGGATCTACAGCTCTCCCTCCGCTAATACCCTGACATGCTGCGATCTCCTATTAAACCATTAGATCACCGCTGTCAGCAGTGTCTAAAGGATCTTATACCCATCCCTGGTGGTCTAGTGGGGGGGGGATCGGACTATTTTGGTGGAAATTATTTTATCTGCCAGGACAAGTGGATTTTCTTTAGGGACAAGTAGATTGTGTTCCGCTTTAGTCCCTTGGACAAGTATTTTTTTTATTTTTATTTCCACACCCCTGGTATGGTTGTCTACCCGAAACTTGATTCCCTGCACTTCTACCAAAGAAATGACTCCCCTGTATATTGTGCCCTACTGCGTACTTAGACAAGTTAGCCCAGTTGCCTATGAACTTAACCTCGCGCCCTCCATGCGGACTTCCAAGGTCGTCCACATTTCTTTCTTAAAGTTGTTGTTATGCAATCACTACACCTCACTACACCTTGCCGGGGTCGGATTATGAGGTCTGCAGTATCCTTGACTCCCATATGTCCAGGGGCGGCCTCCAGTATCTAATCCTCTGGAAAGGCTATGGAGCAGAGGAACGGTCCTGGGTTCCAGCTACAGATGTACGTTCTCCTCCCCTTCTTCGTGCCTTTCATGCTTAATTCCTTCACACATCTGTTGCTCCCCTATGTGGAGGGTTCGTTTAGAGGTGGGTACTGTGAGGGCTCTTGTCTTTCCTTCGCTCCATTGCTGGTTTCTCAGACAACAAACCCTCAGCTGATATTAATGAGCGCCTATTACAATTTTGCTAATTTGATTCTTAGGTCAGTACAATTTAAACAATAAACAATTTAGAAATTTTTTTATGACTTACTAGTTTAAAAAAAATTAAAATTCTTTAAACCCAGGGCGTACCAGTACGTTCATGGGAATTCCAGTCTCCGCCGTGCGGGGACTGGACCGGGATTCCTGCTGAAATCATTCAGCAGCCCCCTCTGTGCAGACCACTGGGGGGGCCTGAGACATCAAGTCAGATCAGTGATTCCGGGTCAGTTGGGTCCCCGGTGACCCGGAAAAAAAGGGTTATAGGTGTCGTCCGACATGGCACCTATCACCCTTTAGCAGCAGGAGTGAGGTGGCACTGGTGCCACCTCACGATCGTCTTGATTCGTCGGCCGGTAAATAGAATCAGGACGCCTGCTGTGGGGGTGTCCTAATGGCCCCCCTCTCCGCCCCTAATCCGGAATGCGAGAGCGGGTGCCGAAAGTGTGTATCTGTAGTGGGGGCCCCTGATCCCCGGGATCAGCGGCGGGATCGGAGCACCCGGAGCGGAGATAGTTGCGGCGGCAGGATGACAGGCAGGATATGCACAGCAGCAGGAGGTAAGGGCATGCTGGGAGTTGTAGTTATGCAACAGCTGGAGGCACATTTTTTCTATGAAAAAGTGTGCCTCCAGCAATTGCATAACTACAACCCCCAGCATGCACAAACTACCAAATGGCATGCTGGGAGTTGCAGTAGTGTGCCTCCAGCTGTTGCATAACTACAAGTTCCAGCATGCCCTTCGGCTGTAAGTTCATGCTGAGAGTTGTAGTTTTGCAACAGCTGGAGGAACACTGGGTGCAAAACACTGAGTTAAATAACAAACTTTCAGTGTTTTGCAACCAGTGTGCCTCCAGCTGTTGCATAACTACAACCCCCAGCTTGCATGGACAGCCAAAGGGCATGCTGTAGTTAGTAGTATGCCTCTAGCTGTTGCATAACTACAAGTCCCAGCATGCCCTTCGACTGCCCGTGCATGCTGGGGGTTGTAGCTTTTGCAACAGCTGGATGCACACTGGTTGCAAAGCACTGAGTTAAGTTACATGCTCTCAGTGTTTTGCTACCAGTGTGCCTCCAGCTGTTGCATAAATACAGCTCCAGCATGCATGGACAGCCAAAGAGCATGTGAATGTACAGGGTACAGTCACACGTTCAGGGTTTTACAGTGAATTTTCCGCTGCAGCTTAAATTGCCAGCGGAAAACTCGTTGTAAACCCCCTCTGTGTGATTGTACCCTAAAAACACTACACTACAGTACACCTACACAAAATAGAGGGTAAAACACTGCATATACACATACTTCTACACAGTTCCCCCCCAATAGAAATGAAATACGTCTCATACGGCACTGTTTCCAAAACGGAGCCTCCAACAAAACAACAACTCCCAGTATTGCTGGATAGCCATTGACTGTCCAGGCATGCTGGGAGTTTTGCAACAGCTGGAGGCACCCTGTTTGGGAAACACTGCCGTAGGGTAATTTTGGTATCGGAGGCAAGTGTCATTCTTACATCCGGGTCCGTCCCTGTGCAAATCCCTAATTTACTCAAATGCGCATGGTGCTCTCTCACTTCAGAGCCCTGTCGTATTTCAAGGCAACAGTTTAGGGCCACATAAGGGGTAGAAAATGTACAAATTTTGGGGGGCTTTTTCTCCTTTCACCAGGGGTCTACTCCAGCATGTCATTGTAAAAAGATGTATTTTTTTTACACTAACATGCTGGTGTTGCCCCATACTTTTCATTTTCACAAGAGGTAAAAGGAAAAAAAAGCCCCCCAAAATTTATAACACAATTTCTCCTGAGTACGGAAATACCCCATATGTGGACGTAAAATGTTCTGTGGGTGCACAACAAGGCTCAGGAGTGAGAGCTCCATGTACATTTGAGGTGATTTGCACAGGGGTGGCTGATCGTTACAGCGGTTCTGACATAAACGCAAAAAAAAAAGAAAACACCCATATGTGACCCCATTTTGGAAACTTCACCCCTCATGGAACATAACAAGGGGTATAGTGAGCCTTAACACCCCACAGGTGTTTGAAGAATTTTTCGTTAAATTTGGACGTGAAAATGAATTTTTTTTTTTCACTAAAACGCTGGTGTTATCCCAAATTTTTCATTTTCACAACAGGTAATAGGAAAAAAGCCCCCCAAAATTTGTAACCCCATTTCTAATGAGTATATAAATACCCCATATGTGGACATAAAGTGCTCTGCGGGCACACTACAATGCTCAGAAGAGAAGGAGCGCCATTGGGATTTTGGAGAGAGAATGTTTCTGGAATTAAAGGCCATGTTTGTTTACAAAGCACCCATGTTGCCAGAACAGTGGACCCCCCCCCCACATGTGACCCCATTTTGGAAACTAAACCCCCCCATGGAATGTAATAAGGGGTACAGTGAGCATTTACGCCCCACAGGTGTCTGACAGATTTTTTGAACAGTGGTCCATGAAAATGAAAAATTTTATTTTTCATCTGCACAGCCCACTATTCCAAAGATCTGTCAAATGCCAGTGGGGTGTAAATGCTCACTGCCCCCCTTATTAAATTCTTTGAGGGGTGTAGTTTCCAAAATGGGGTCACATGTGGGAGGGTCCACTGTTCTGGCAACACGGGGGCTTTGTAAATGCACATGGGCCCCCGACTTCCATTCCAAACAAATTCTCTCTCAAAAAGCTCAATGGGGCTCCTTCTCTTCTGAGCATTGTAGTTCGCCCACAGAGCACTTTATGTCCACATATGGGGTATTTCCATACTCAGAAGAAACAGGGTTAAAAATTTTGGGAGGCTTTTTCTCCTATTACCCCTTGTGAAAATAAAAAATTTTGGTTAACACCAGCATTTTTGTGAAAAAATCTAATTTTTCCTTTTTACGTCCAAATTTTGTGGAAATTTGTCAAACACCTGAGGTGTTAAAGGGGTTATCCAGCATAAGGTGATTTTAGTACGTACTTGGCAGGCAGTAATGGACATGCTTAGGAAGGATCTGCGCTTGTCTTGGGCTAAATGGCTATGCTGTAAGATTACCATAACACTGTGGCTAGCTTTCTGTGAACTTGTATTTCCTGTTTAAAGTTTTCTTGTTTGCCTACAAATCCCATGATTCCATTTTCCTCCTTCCCACACATCAGCTACTCCACCCAGACCTGTGGTCTTCAATCAGGGTGCCTACAGCTGTTGCAATAGTTGCAGATTGATCGCTCCACCCATTGAAGCAGACAGGCTCCCTGTCATCAGCTGACTAGTGATGTCAGGTCTCGGCCTCATTGCAAGCTGGGAAAAATCCGAGACAACAGTCATTTTGTATGCTGGTAAAAATAAATATTGGGGTGAAAATCACAGAAGAATTGTGAGAAAACCGTCACACACAGATACAGACATTATATTATGAACTGAAGCATAGTCAACTAAAAGAAATTCCTGGAATACTCCTTTAAGGCTCACTGTGCCCATTGTTACGTGCCTTGAGGGGTGTAGTTTCCAAAATAGTATGCCATGTGTTATTTTTTTTTTTTTTTTGCTGTTCTGGCACCATAGTGGCTTCCTAAATGTGACATGCCCCCCAAAAACCATTTCAGCAAAATTTGAGCATTGTAGCGCGCCCGCCGTGCACTTGATGTCCATATGGGGTATTTCCATACTCAGAATAGATGGGGTTACAAATTTTGGGGGGCATTTTCTCCTATTACCCCTTGTAAAAATGTAAAATTTGGGGAAAAAAAGCAGCATTTTAGTGAAAAAAAAAATCATTTACACATCCAAATTTAACGAAACGTCGTCAAACACCTGTTGGGTGTTAAGGCTCACCGTACCCCTTGTTACGTGCCTTGAGGGGTGTAGTTTCCAAAATGGTATGCCATGTGGGGGGTTTTCTGCTGTTCTGACACCATAGGGGCTTCCTAAATGTGACATGTCCCCCAAAAACCATTTCAGCGAAATTCACTCTCCAAAATCCCATTGTCGCTCCTTCCCTTCTGATCCCTCTAGTGCACCCACAGAGCACTTGACATACACATGAGGTATTTCCTTACTCGAGAGAAATTGGGTTACAAATATTGGGGGGCTTTTTGTCCTATTACCCCTTGTAAAAATTCAAAAACTGGGTCTAAAAGAACATGCGAGTGTAAAAAATGAAGATTTTGAATTCTCTCCTTCACTTTGCTGCTATTCCTGTGAAACACCTAAAGGGTTAACACACTTACTGAATGTCATTTTGAATACTATACTATAATTTGAGGGGTGCAGTTTTTATAATGGGGTCATTTGTGGGGTATTTCTAATATGAACACCCCTCAAATCCACTTCAAACCTGAACTGGCCCCTGAAAAATTCCGATTTTGAAAATTTTGTGAAAATTGGAAAATTGCTGCTGAATTTTGAAGCCCTCTGATGTCTTCTAAAAGTAAAAACTCGTCACTTTTATGATGCAGATATAAAGTAGACATATTGTATATGTGAATCAATACGTAATTTATTTGGAATGTCTGTTTCCTTACAAGCAGAGAGCTTCAAAGTTAGACAAATGCTAAATTTAAAATTTTGTCATCAAATTTTGGAATTTTTCACAAAGAAATGATGCAAGTATCGACGAAAATTTACCACTAACATAAAATAGAATCAGAATGAAAGGTAAAAGCATCCCAGAGTTATTAATGCTTAAAGTGACAGTGGTCAGATGTGCAAAAAATGGCCGGGTCCTACAGTGAAAATTGGCTGGGTCCTTAACCCCTTAAGGACCAAGGACGTACCGGTACGTCCTTGGTCCTGCTCTTCTGATATAACGCGGGGTTACACAGTAACCCCGCGTCATATCATGGCGGGCCCGGCGTCATAGTGAAGCCGGGACCCGCCTCTAATAGCGCGCAGCGCCGATCGTGGCTAAAAGTGAAAGTGAAAGTTCCCGGCTAGCTCAGTGGGGCTGTTCGGGATAGCCGCGGCTAATCGCGGCATCCCGAACAGCTGACAGGACAGCGGGAGGGCCCCTTCCTGCCTCCTCGCTGTCCGATCGCCGAATGACTGCTCAGTGCCTGAGATCCAGGTTTTCTTATGAGAAACCAGTGATCAATGATAAAGATCAGTGTGTGCAGTGTTATAGGTCCCTATGGGATAACAATGATCAGTATAAGAGATCAGTGTGTGCAGTGTTATAGGTCCCTATGGGACCTATAACACTGCAAAAAAAAAGTGAAAAAAAAAGTGAATAAAGATCATTTAACTCCTCCCCTATTAAAAGTTTGAATCACCCCCCTTTTCCAATAAAAAAAAAAAACAGTGTAAATAAAAATAAACATATGTGGTATCACCGCGTGCGGAAATGTCCGAATTATAAAAATATATCATTAATTAAACCGCTCGGTCAATGGCGTGCGCGCAAAAAAATTCCAAAGTCCAAAATAGTGCATTTTTGGTCACTTTTTATATCATTTAAAAATGAATAAAAAGTGATCAATAAGTCCTATCAATGCAAAAATGGTACCGTTAAAAACTTCAGATCACGTCGCAAAAAATGAGCGCTCATACCGCCCCATACACGGAAAAATAAAAAAGTTATAGGGGTCAGAAGATGACAATTTTAAACGTATTAATTTTCCTGCATGTAGTTATGATTTTTTCCAGAAGTCCAACAAAATCAAACCAATATAAGTAGGGTATCATTTTAATCGTATGGACCTACAGAATAAAGATAAGGTGTCATTTTTACCGAAAAATTTACTACGTAGAAACGGAAGCCCCCAAAAGTTACAAAACAGCGTTTTTTTTTTCAATTTTGTCGCACAATGATTTTTTTTCCCGCTTCACCATAGATTTTTGGGCAAAATGACTGACGTAATTACAAAGTAGAATTGGTGGCGCAAAAAATAAGCAATCATATGGATTTTTAGGTGTAAATTTGAAAGAGTTATGATTTTTTAAAGGCAAGGAGCAAAAAACGAAAATGCAAAAACGGAAAAACCTCCGGTCCTTAAGGGGTTAAAGGAGTAGTCCAGTGGTGACCCAGTGGTGAACAACTTATCCCCTATCCTAAGGATAAGGGATAAGTTTGAGATCACGGGGGGTCTGACCGCTGGGGCCCCCTTCGATCTCCTGTACGGAGCCCCGACAGCCCACGGGAAGGGGGTGTGTCGACCTCCGCACGAAGCGTCGGCCGACACGCCCCCTCAATACAACTCTATGGCAGAGCCGAAGCGCTGCCTTCAGCAATCTCCGGCTCTGCCATAGAGATGTATTGAGGGGGCGTGTGGGCCGCCGCTTCGTGCGGGGTTCGACACCCGCTATCTGGCCGGAGAGCCTGGCCCCCGTACAGAGAGATCACAGGGGGCCCCAGCGGTCGGACCCCCCGCGATCTCAAACTTATCCCCTATCCTTAGGATAGGGGATACATTTTTCACCACTGGACTACCCCTTTAACCCCTTCACGACCACGAACGTAAATGTACGTCCTGGTTTGGCGGGACTTCCCGCACCAGGACTTACATTTACGTCCTGTGTATGACCATGGCAGGTATTGCTGCTTGCATAAATGTCCGAACTATAAAAATATATCATTAATTAAACCGCACGGTCAATGGTGTATACTTAAAAAAATTCTAAATTCCAAATTGCGTATTTTTGGTCATTTTGTATACCCAAAATGTATGAAAAGCAATCAAAAAGTCTCATCAAAACAAAAATGGAACAGATAAAAACTACAGATCACAGCGCAAAAGATAAGCCCTCATACCGCCCTGTATGCAGAAAAATAATAAACTTATGGGGGTCACAAGATGACAATTTTACACATACTAATTTTGGTGCATGTAGTTTTATAATTTTTTTAAAGTAGTAAAATTAAATAAATCCTATATTAATTAGGAATCATTGTAACCGTATGGACCTACAGAATAAAGATAAGGTGTCATTTTTACCAAAAAGTGCACTGCATAGAAACGGAAGCCGCAAAAAATTACAAAATGGCGTTTTTTTCAGTTTTGTCCCACAAATAATTTTTTTTGGTCTCGCTGTAGATTTTGTGGTGAAATGATAGATATCATTACAATGTAAAATTGGTGGCACAAAAAACAAGCCTCATATGGGTCTGTAGGTGGAAAACTGAAAAAGCCAGAAATTTTCCAGTTTTTCACAATATTTTGGAGTTTTTCACAAAAAAATGCTGCATGTCTTATATAAAGTACATTATGTCGCGAAAGAACAATCTCAAAATCGCTCTGCTTAGAAAAAGCGTTCTAAAGTTATTACCATTTAAAGAGATACATGTCAAATAAAAAAGAGCCGGTCATTAGGGTAAAAAGAGGGTCCGTCCTTAACCCCTTAAGGACGCAGGGTTTTTCCGTTTTTGCATTTTCATTTTTTCCTCATCACCTTCTAAAAATCATAACGCTTTAAATTTTGCACATAAAATTCCATATTATGGCTTATTTTTTGCGCCACCAATTCTACTATGTAATGGCATTAGTCATTTTACCCAAAAATCTACGGCGAAGCGGAAAAAAAAATTGTGCGACAAAATCAAAGAAATTTTTTTATTTTGTAACTTTTGGGGGCTTCCGTCTCTACGCAGTGCATATTTCGGTAAAAATTACACCTTATCATTATTCTGTAGGTCCATACGGTTAAAATGATCCCCTACTTATATAGGTTTGATTTTGTCGGACTTCTGAATCATAACTACATGCAGGAAAATTTATACATTTAAAATTCTCATCTTCTGACCCCTATAACTTTTTTATTTTTCCGCGTATGGGCCGGTATGAGGGCTCATTTTTTGCGCCGTGATCTGAAGTTTTTAGCGGTACCATTTTTGCATTGATAGGACTTATTGATCGCTTTTTATAAATTTTTTCATGATATAAAAAGTGACCAAAAATGCACTATTTCGGACTTTGGAATTTTTTTGCGCGTACGCCATTGACCGAGCGGTTTAATTAATGATATATTTTTATAGTTCGGACATTTCCGCACGCGGTGATACCACATATGTTTACTTTTATTTTTAGTAACACAGTTTTTTTTTTTTTTATGGGAAAAGGGGGGTGATTCAAACTTTTAATAGGGAAGGGGTTAAATGACCTTTGTTAACTTTTTTTTAAACTTTTTTTGCAGTGTTATAGCTCCCATAGGGACCTATAACACTGCACACACTGATCTCTTATACTGATCATTGTTATCCCATAGGGACCTATAACACTGCACACACTGATCTCTTATACTGATCATTGTTATCCCATAGGGACCTATAACACTGCACACACTGATCTCTTATACTGATCATTGTTATCCCATAGGGACCTATAACACTGCACACACTGATCTTATACTGATCATTATTATACCATAGGAAACTATAACCCTGCACACACTGATCTCTTATACTGATCATTATTATCCCATAGGGGACTATAACACTGCACACACTGATCTCTTATACTGATCATTGTTATCCCATAGGAGACTATAACACTGCACACACTGATCTCTTATACTGATCATTATTATCCCATAGGAGACTATAACACTGCACACACTGATCTCTTATACTGATCATTATTATCCCATAGGGGACTATAACACTGCACACACTGATCTCTTATACTGATCATTGTTATCCCATAGCAAACTATAACACTGCACACACTGATCTCTTATGCTGATCCCTGCAAAGCCATAGTTTTGCATGGATCAGCGAGATAGGGGCTTGATTGCTCAAGCCTGTAGCTCAGGCTTGGAACAATCAAACGACAATCGGACACGACGGAGACAGGTAAGGGGACCTCCGCTCGCGTCCTAGCTGATCGGAACATTGCGATGTGCCGATCAGCCCGACTGAGCTGCGGGGAAGCGTTTACTTTCATTTTTAGACGCGGTGATCAACTTTGATCGCTGCGTCTAAAGGGTTAATAACGAGCGGTGCCGCATGCTATTAGCCCAGGGTCACGGCTATCGTCAGCAGCCGGGACCGACCCGGTGTGATGCGGGGTAACACCGAGACCCCGTTTTAAACACCGGGACCGGGCGAGGGGCGTACAGGTACGCCCTTTGTCCTGAAGGAGTTAAGGGGTTAAAGAAGTACTCCGGTGGAAATTATTATCAACTGGTGCCAGAAAGTTAAACAGATTTGTAAATTACTTCTATTTAAAAATCTTAATCCTTCCAGTACTCATCAGCTGCTGTATGCTTCACAGGAAGTTCTTTTCTTTTTGAATTTCCTTTCTGTCTGACAACAGTGCTCTCTGCTGACACCTCTGTCTATGTCAGGAACTGTCCCGAGTAGGAGAAAATCCCCATAGAAAACCTCTCCTGCTCTAGACAGTTCCTGATATGGACAGTGGTGTCAGCAGAGAACACTGTGGTCAGACAGAAAAGAACTACACAACTTCCTGTGGAGCATACAGGAGCTGATTTTTTAATAGAAGTAATTTACAAATCTGTTTAACTTTCTGGCACCAGTTAATTTAAAAGAAAAAAAAGTTTTCCACCGGAGTACCCCTTTAAGGAGTTAAACCTTTTAGACAGCATCGGGACTTTCTCAGATTTTTTTTTCCATTCAGCTTTGCATCAAACTGGAAAGGGTTTCATACACCTTAACCCCTTAAGGACCAGGCCATTTTATACCTTAAGGACCGGAGCGTTTTTTGCAATTCTGACCACTGTCACTTTAAACATTAATAACTCTGGGATGCTTTTAGTTATCATTCTGATTCCGAGATTGTTTTTTCGTGACATATTCTACTTTAACTTAGTGGTAAAATTTTATGGTAACTTGCATCCTTTCTTGGTGAAAAATCCCAAAATTTGATGAAAAAAATGAAAATTTTGAATTTTTCTAACTTTGAAGCTCTCTGCTTGTAAGGAAAATGGATATTCAAAATAAAACATTTTTGGGTTCACATATACAATATGTCTACTTTATGTTTGCATCATAAAATTTATGAGTTTTTACTTTTGGAAGACACCAGAGGGCTTCAAAGTTCAGCAGCAATTTGGAAGTTTTTCACAAAATTTTCAAATTCGCTATTTTTCATGGACCAGTTCAGGTTTGAAGTGGATTTGAAGGGTCTTCATATTAGAAATACCCCATAAATGACCCCCATTATAAAAACTACACCCCCCAAAGTATTCAAAATGACATTCAATAAGTGTATTAACCCTTTAGGTGTTTCACAGGAATAGCAGAAAAGTGAAGGAGAAAATTCACAATCTTCATTTTTTACACTCGCATGTTCTTGTAGACCCAATTTTTGAATTTTTGCAAGGGGTAAAAAGGAGAAAATTTTTACTTGTATTTGAAACCCAATTTCTCTCGAGTAAGCACATACCTCATATGTCTATGTTAATTGTTCGGCGGGCGCAGTAGAGGGCTCAGAAGGGAAGGAGCGTCAAATGGTTTTTGGGGGGCATGTCACCTTTAGGAAGCCCCTATGGTGCCAGGACAGCAAAAAAAAACACATGGCATACCATTTTGGAAACTAGACCCCTCGGGGAACGTAACAAGGGGTAACGTGAACCTTAATACCCCACAGGTGATTCACGACTTTTGCATATGTAAAAAAAAAAAGTTTTACCTAAAATGCTTGGTTTCCCAAAAATGTTACATTTTTAAAAAGGATAATAGCAGAAAATACCCCCCAAAATTTGAAGCCCAATTTCTCCCGATTCAGAAAACACCCCATATGGGGGTGAAAAGTGCTCTGCTGGCGCACTACAGGTCTCAGAAGAGAAGGAGTCACATTTGGCTTTTTGAAAGCAAATTTTGCTCTGGGGGCATGCCGCATTTAGGAAGCCCCTATGGTGCCAGAACCGCAAAAAAAAACCACATGGCATACCATTTTGGAAACCAGACCCCTCGGGGAACGTAAAAAGGGGTAAAGTGAACCTTAATACCCTACAGGTGTTTCACGACTTTTGCATATGTTAAAAAAAAAAAAAAAAAATGTTTACCTAAAATGTTGGTTTCCCAAAAATTTTTGATTTTTAAAAAGGGTAATAGCAGAAAATACCCCCCATAATTTGTAACACAATTTCTCCCGAGTACGGCGATACCCAATATGTGACCCTAAACTGTTGCCTTGAAATACGACAGGGCTCCAAAGTGAGAGCGCCATGCGCATTTGAGGCCTAAATTAGGGATTGCATAGGGGTGGACATAGGGGTATTCTACGCCAGTGATTCCCAAACAGGGTGCCTCCAGCTGTTGTAAAAGTCCCAGCATGCCTGGACAGTCAGTGGCTATCTGGTAATACTGGGAGTAGTTGTTTTGCAACAGCTGGAGGCTCCGTTTTGGAAACAGTGGCGTACCAGACGTTTTTCATTTTTATTGGGGAGGGGGGCTGTGTAGGGGTATGTGTATATGTAGTGTTTTTTACTTTTTATTTTATTGTGTGTTAGTGTAGTGTAGTGTTTTTAGGGTACAGTCGCACGGGCGGGGGGTTCACAGTAGTTTCTCGCTGGCAGTTTGAGCAGCGGCAGAAAATTTGCCTCAGCTCAAACTTGCAGCCGGATACTTACTGTAAACCTCCGCCCATGTGAGTGTACCCTGTACATTCACATTGGGGGGGGGGGGAACATCCAGCTGTTGCAAAACTACAACTCCCAGCATGTACGGTCTATCAGTGCATGCTGGGAGTTGTAGTTTTGCAACAGCTGGAGACACACAGGTTGTGAAACACCGAGTTTGACAACAAAAGTGTTTTGCAACCAGTGTGCCTTCAGCTGTTGCAAAAGCTACAACCCCCAGCATGTACGGACAGCGGAAAGGCATGCTGGGTGTTGTAGTTATGCAACAGCCGGAGGCATACTACTTTGGCTGGGGATGCTGGGGATTGTAGTTATGCAACAGCTGGAGACACACTGGTTTGCTACTTAACTCAGTGTGCCTTCAGCTGTTGCAAAACTACAACTCTCAGCAGTCACCGACAGCCAACGGGCATGCTGGGAGTTGTAGTTATGCAACCAGCAGATGCACCACTACAACTCCCAGCATGCCCTTAAGCTGTTTGTGCAAGCTGGGAGTTGTAGTTACACAACAGCTGAAGGTACACTTTTCCATAGAAAGAATGTGCCTCCAGCTGTTGCAAAACCATAAGTCCCAGCATGCCCATAAGTGCATGCTGGGAGTTGTGGTGGTCTGCCTCCTCCTGTTGCATAACTACAGCTCCCAGCATGCCCTTTTTGCATGCTGGGAGCTGTTGCTAAGCAACAGCAGGAGGCTGTCACTCACCTCCTGCTGCTGCTTGATCGCCGCACAGGTCAGTCCCGCCGCCGCCGCCGTCGTCGCTCCTGGGGCCCCGATCCCAACATTAACGCGGGGGATCGGGGTCCCCAGCACCAGGGGTGCACGTCCCACACCCGCTCACGTCCTCCGGAAGAGGGGCGGAGCGGGTGCGGGAGCGACACCTGCAGCAGGCGCCCTGATTCGTCGGCCGGTAATCCGGCCGACGAATCAGGGCGATCGTGAGGTGGCACCAGTGCCACCTCACCCCTGCAGGCTCTGGCTGTTCGGGGCCGTCTCTAACGGCCCCGATCAGCCAGTAATTCCGGGTCACCGGGTCACTGGAGAGCCGATTGACCCGGAATCGCTGCAGATCGCTGGACTGAATTGTCCAGCGATCTGCTGCCATCGCCGACATGGGGGGGCATAATGACCCCCCTGGGCGATATGCCGCGATGCCTGCTGAACGATTTCAGCAGGCATCGGGCACCGGCTCCCCTCCGGCTAGCGGCAGGGGGCCGGGAAAGGACAGGACGTACTCCTACGTCCTCGGTCCTTAAGGACTCGGAAATGGGGGCGTAGGAGTACGTCCATTGTCCTTAAGGGGTTAAAGGGGTACTCTGGTGAAAAACAATTTTCTTCATAACAACTGGCTCATGAACGTTAAACATATCTGTAAATTACTTCTATTAAAAAAATCTTAATCCTTCCACTACTTATCAGTGGCTTCCTCTGTATGCTCCAGAGGAAGTTGAGTTGTTGTTTTCTGTCTGACCACAGTGCTCTCTGCTGACATCTCTGTCTGTCTCAGGAACTGCACAGAGCAGGAGAGGTTTGCTATGGGGATTTGCTTCTACTCTGGACAGTTCCTGTCATGGACAAAGGTGTCAGCAGAGAGCACTGTGGTCAGACAGAAAAGAACAACTCAACTTCCTCTGTAGTATACAGCAGAGGATAAGTACTGGAAGGATTAACATTTGTTAATAGAAGCAATTTACAAATCTGAATTCGGGTAGAAAACAGACATGGTCGCACATCTACAATCTTGTATAATGATCTGATTGCTTCTCAGCATAATATCAAAAACTAACAGGTTGTTATTATACATTTTTGATCAAAAAGTACAAGCCACTCGCCACGTCAAGGCCACCTATCCAGAGTGGGTCCCTAACGTCCCTAGCATAAAATGGCGCAGCACCGGGTGGCGACCACCTCCGCCGCGACACCAGTGCCCACGGGGGGGAAACGACCCACTGGCAGAGCGGCCCCAATGCCACTCAAACCAGTCTATGGGCCGCACCCCCCCGCAGAGACAGCGCCACAGACACCGCACAGCACCACACCAGTGTGAACAGGGGGTTACAGCTCACTTACCATGTTCTCCCAGTCAGACTGGGAGGCTGCTAGGAAAGAAATGGCCCATGTGCAGCTAACTACTACTTATATAGGGTTGGGCTGAGGGGGTGGGGAAGAGTGCAGACACATGTTCAAACAAAAAAAAGGAGGGGATAGAAAACACAGTGTGAATTCGGGTAGAAAACAGACATGGCCGCACATCTACAATCTTTGATATTATGCTGAGAAGCAATTAGATCATTATACAAGATTGTAGATGTGAGATCATGTCTGTTTTCTACCCGAATTCACACTGTGTTTTCTATCCCCTCCTTTTTTTTGTTTTAACATGTGCTGCACTCTTCCCCACCCCCTCAGCCCAACCCTATATAAGTAGTAGTTAGCTACACATGGGTCATTTCTTTCCTAGCAGCCTCCCAGTCTGACTGGGAGAGCATGGTAAGTGAGCTATTACATCCCTGTTCACACTGGTGTGGTGCTGTGCGGCGTCCGTTGCTGCCGTGGCGCCGTGTCTGTGGGGAGGTGCGACCCATAGACTGGTTTGAGTGGCATTGGGGCCGCTCTGCCAGTGGGTCGTTCCCCCCCCCCCCCCCCCCCGTGGACACTGGTGTCGCGGCGGTGGTGGTCGCCTCCCAGTGCTGCGCCATTTTATGCTAGGGACGTTAGGGACCCACTCTGAATAGGTGGCCTTGAAGCGGCGAGTGGGCTTGTACTTTTTGATCAAAAATGTATACTAACAACCTGTCAGTTTATGATATTATGCTGAGAAGCAATCAGGTCATTATACAAGATTGTAGATGTGCACCATGTCTGTTTTCTACCTGAATTCAATTTACAAATCTGTTTAACTTTCTTGAGCCAGTTAATAGGAAAAAAAAATGATAAAATCTTAACAATATATATATCTGGGAAAATACAAAGGGAGGCATTCATCATTGTAGGTGTAAGTGAAGCATTTGTGCCAAAGTAGCGCCAAATATAGATGGAAAAAAAGGGTAAACACAATGAAAAACACCATCCAAAATTCTTCCCAAAAAGAGAAGCGTCCAAAACAGGGACAGTAACAAAAAGCCGACTACATAGGACGAAATAAACTGTAGGGGTGTGGTTTACTGGAGCCTTATATCCCTTATGGGAGCCTCCTATAAAGGGGTACTCCACCCACAGACATCTTATCTCCTATCCTGTGGATCGCTGGATTCGGCATTCTTAACCCCTTGGGGACCAAGCCCATTATGACCATAAGGACGGAAGCATTTTTTTGCAAATCTGACCACTGTCACTTTAAGCAATAATAACTCTGGGATGCTTTTACTTATAAATTTGATTCCGAGATAGTTTTTTCGTGACATATTCTACTTTATGTTAGTGGTAAATTTTTGTCGATACTTGCATCATTTCTTGGTGAAAAATTCAAAAATTTTATGAAAAATTAGAACATTTTGTATTTTTCTAACTTTGAAGCTCTCTGCTTGTAAGGAAAATGGACATTCCAAATGAATTATATATTGATTCACATATACAATATGTCTACTTTATGTTTCCATCATAAAGTTGAGATGTTTTTACTTTTGGAAGACATCAGAGGGCTTCAAAGTTCAGCAGCAATTTTCCAATTTTTCACAAAATTTTCAAAATCTGAATTTTTCAGGGACCAGTTCAGTTTTGAAGTGGATTTGAAGGGCCTTCATATTAGAAATACCCCACAAATGACCCCATTATAAAAACTGCACCCCTCAAAGTTTCCAAAATGACATTCAGTAAGTTTGTTAACCCTTTAGGTGTTTCACAGGAATAGCAGCAAAGTGAAGGAGAAAATTCAAAATCGTCATTTTTTACACTAGCATGTTCTTATAGACCCAGTTTTTTTATTTTTACAAGGGGTAATAGGAGAAAAAGCCCCCCAAAATTTGTAACCCAATTTCTCTTAAGGAAATACCTCATATGTGTATGTCAAGTGTTCGGCGGGCGCAGTAGAGGGCTCAGAAGGGAAGGAGCAACAATGGGATTTTGGAAAGTGAATTTTGCAGAAATGGTTTTTGGGGGGCATGTCACATTTAGGAAGCCCCTATGGTGCCAGAACAGCAGAAAAACCCCCACATGGCATACTATTTTGGAAACTATACCCCTCAAGGCACGTAACAAAGGCTCCAGTGAGCCTTAACACCTCACAGGTGTTTGACGACTTTTCGTTAAAATCGGATGTGTAAATGAAAAAAAAAAATGTTTACACTAAAGTGCAGTTTTTCCCCCAAATTTACCATTTTCACAAAAGGTAATGGGAGAAAATGCCCCCCCAAATTTGTAACCCCATCTTTTCTGAGTATGGAAATACCCCATGTTAGGATGTAAAATACTCTGCTGGCGCAATACAATGCTCTGAAGAGAAGGAGCGCCATTGGGCTTTTGTAAAGTGAATTTGTTTGGAATGGTAGTCAGGGGCCATGTGCGTTTACAAAGCCCCCCGTGTTGCCAGAACAGTGGACCCCCCCCCACATGTGACCCCATTTTGGAAACTACACCCCTCACAGAATGTAATAAGGGGTGCAGTGAGTATTTACACCCCACTGGCATTTGACAGATCTTTGGAACAGTGGGCTGTGCAAATGAAAAAAAAAAATGTTTCATTTTCACGGATCACTGTTCCAAAAATCTGTCAGACATTTGTGGGGCGTAAATTCTCACTGTACCTCACTGCACTTACATTACATGAGAGGTGTAGTTTCCAAAATGGGGTCTCATGTGGGTGGGGTCCACTGTTCTGGCACTATGGGTGCTTTGTAAACACACGTTGCCTTCAATTCTGGACACATTTTCTCTTCAAAATCCCAATGGCGCTCCTTCTCTTCTGCGCATTGTAGTTCGCCAGCAGAGCACTTTACATCCACTTATGGGGTATGTTCTTACTCAGAAGAAATGGGGTTACAAATTTTGAAAAATGAAAAATTTAGGGTGACACCAGCATTTTAGTGAAAACTTTTATTTTTTTTCATTTTCCCATCAAAATTTAATGAAAATTCGTCAAACACATGTGAGGTGTTAAGGCGCACTATACCCCTTGTCACGTTCTGTGAGGGGTGTTGTTTCCAAAATGGGGTCACGTGTGGGTATTTATGTTTTTGCGTTTATGTCAGAACTGCTGTAAAATCGGCCACCCCTGTGCAAATCACCAATGTAGGCCTCAAATGTACATGGTGCGCTCTCAATCCTGAGCCTTGTTGTGTGTCCGCAGAGCATTTTACACCCACATATGGGGTATTTCTGTACTCAGGAGAAATTGCGTTACAAATTTTGGGGGTCTTTTTTTCCTTTTACTGCTTGTGAAAATAAAAAGTATGGGGCGCCACCAGCATGTTAGTGTAAAACATTTTTTTTCTTACACTAACAGGCTGGTGTAGACTCCAACTTTTCCTTTTCATAAGGGGTAAAAGGAGAAAAAGCCCCCCAAAATCTGTAAGGCAATTTCTCCCGAGTACGGCGATACCCCATATGTGATCCTAAACTGTTTCCTTGAAATACGACAGGGCTCTGAAGTGAGAGAGCGCCATGTGCATTTGAGGACTGAATTAGGGATTGCATAGGGGTGCACATAGGGGTATTCTATGCCAGTGATTCCCAAACAGGGTGCCTCCAGCTGTTGCTAAATTCCCAGCATGCCTGGACAGTCAGTGGCTGTTCAGAAATGCTGGGAGTTGTTGTTTTGCAACAGCTGGAGGCTCCGTTTTGGAAACACTGGCGCACGATACATTTTTCATTTTTATTGGGGGGGACAGTGTAAGGGGGTGTATATGTAGTGTTTTACCCTTTATTATGTGCTAGTGTAGTGTAGTGTTTTTAGGGTACATTCGCACTGGCGGGTTACGGTGAGTTTCCCGCTAGGAGTTTGCGCTGCGGCGAAAAATTTACCGCAGCCCAAACTTGAAGCAGGAAACTTAATGTAAACCTGCCTGTGTGAATGTACCCTGTACGTTCACATGGGGGGGGGCAAACCTCCAGCTGTTTCAAAACTACAAATCCCAGCATGCCCAGACAGCAAAGAGCTGTTTGGGCATGCTAGGAGTTGTAGTTTTGCAAGATCTGGAGGGATACAGTTTAGAGACCACTGTATAGTGGTCTCAAACTGCAGTCCTCCAGCTGTTGCAAAACTACATATTCCAGCATGTCCAAACAGCAAACAGCTGTCTGGGCATGCTGGGAGTTATAGTTTTGCAACATCTGGAGGGCTACAGGTTAAAGACCACTGTATAATGGTATCAGACTGTAACCCCCCCAGATGTTGCTAGGTGCCTATCGCCGACATGGGGGGGGTCTGATGACCCCCCTAGGCATTTGCGCGGGGTGCCTGCTGATTGATATCAGCAGTCACCCCGGTCCCCGCCGGGGACGTGGTGTGGCGTGGTGTGACGAAGGGGCGTGGCGTCTCTGGACGCCCAAACCCAGCGTTCTAAACATACTGTGTAGAATGTCGGGTGCTGCAGGGGATCCAGCAATGGGACCCCATGATCAGACATCTTAACCCCGATCCTTTGGGTAGAGGATAAGATGTCTGTGGGTGGAGTAACACTTTAATTATTCTAAGGTCCTGCTAGTACACAGGGGCGGAGTTACCCCATCATTGTACTGCTGACTAGATAATAGGGAACCTATATTATGTGCACATTAACTATTTATTATTGGGAGGACAGGGAGAAGGTTCCATGATGTCACATGCTGCACTTATAATGTTCTACTAAAAAGACTATAAATATGGGCACAATTATTAATAAAATCTGTGTTATTCTCTGCAGATTCTTGTACCAGGAGATCAGAGGAGAATCTTATATCTTCAGATTATAAAGCAGATGATGATATCACACAAGATACATATGAAGAACATTCCATTATCCCAGATACACCCTCAGCCCTTCACAGCCAAGATCTGTCATCTCATCCTTATATACAGGTCCTGTCTTCTCATTCATCACAGGATGTTCAGCAAAATAAAGGTCACAGAAGGGGTGTTGGACATCAAGGAGCTCATACAGGAAATAAACCATATTCATGCTCAGAATGTGGGAAATGTTTTACTAGGAAATCAGATCTTGTAAAACATCAAAGAACTCACACAGGGGAAAAGCCATTCTCATGTTCAGAATGTGGAAAATGTTTTAATGTTCAATCAAATCTTGTTCAACATAAAAGATCTCACATAGGAGAGAAGCCATTTTCATGTTCAGAATGTGGGAAATGTTATACTCGTCAGCCAAGTCTTATTAGACATCTAAAAACTCACACAGGGGAGAAGCCATTTTCATGTTCAGAATGTGAGAAATGTTTTGCTCAGAAATCAGATCTTGAGCAGCATCACAAAATTCACACAGGAGAGAAACCATTTGTATGTTCAGAATGTGGAAAGTGTTTTAATAGTATATCACATCTTATTCAACATAACAAAACTCACACAGGGGAGAAGCCTTTTTCATGTTCAGAATGTGGAAAATGTTTTACTAAAAAATCATATGTGGTTGAACATCAGAAAATTCACACAGGAGAGAAGCCATTTCCGTGTTCAGAATGTGGAAAATGTTTTACGTGGAAATCAGATCTTGTTGAACATCAGAAAACTCACACAGGAGAGAAGCCATTTCCGTGTTCAGAATGTGGAAAATGTTTTACGGGGAGAACAAATCTTCTTCTACATCAAAGAACTCACACAGGAGAGAAGCCATTTTCATGTTCAGAATGTGGGAAATGTTTTGCTCAGAAATCATATCTTGTTCAACATCAAAGAACTCACACAGGGGAGAAGCCATTTTTATGTTCAGAATGTGGGAAATGTTTCTCTCTCAAATCAAGTCTTCTTCATCATCAAAGATTTCACACAGAGGAGAAGCCATTTTCCTGTGCAGAGTGTGGGAAATGTTTTACTCAGAAATCAGACCTTGTTGTTCATCAAAGAACTCACACAGGAGAGAAGCCATTTTCATGTTCAGAATGTGGAAAATGTTTTACTAAAAAATCATATATTGTTGAACATCAGAAAATTCACACAGGGGAAAAGCCATTCTCATGTTCAGAATGTGGAAAATGTTTTGCTCAGAAATCAGATCTTGAGCAGCATCACAAAATTCACACAGGAGAGAAGCCTTTTTCATGTTCAGAATGTGGAAAATGTTTTACTCAAAAATCATATGTTGTTGAACATCAGAAAATTCACACAGGAGAGAAGCCATTTCCATGTTCAGAATGTGGAAAATGTTTTACGTGGAAATCAGATCTTGTTGAACATCAGAAAACTCACACAGGAGAGAAGCCATTTTTGTGTTCAGAATGTGGAAAATGTTTTACGGGGAGAACAAATCTTCTTCTGCATCAAAGAACTCACACAGGAGAGAAGCCATTTTCATGTTCAGAATGTGGGAAATGTTTTGCTCGGAAATCATGTCTTGTTCAACATCAAAGAACTCACACAGGGGAGAAGCCATTTTTATGTTTAGAATGTGGGAAATGTTTCTCTCTCAAATCAAGTCTTCTTCATCATCAAAGATTTCACACAGACAAGAAGCCATTTTCCTGTGCAGAGTGTGGGAAATGTTTTACTCAGAAATCAGGCCTTGTTGTACATCAAAGAACTCACACAGGAGAGAAGCCATTTTCATGTTCAGAATGTGGAAAATGTTTTACTAAAAAATCATATCTTGTTGAACATCAGAAAATTCACACAGGAGAGAAGCCATTTCCCCGTGTTCAGAATGTGTAAAATGTTTTACCTGGAAATCGGATCTTGTTGAACATCAGAAAACTCACACAGGAGAGAAGCCATTTTCATGTTCAGAATGTGGGAAATGTTTTACTCGGAAAGAAAATCTTCTTATACACCAAAGAGCTCACACTGGAAAGTAATCTTCCAACTTGTGAAATAGAACAAATACTACAACCATTGCAGTCCAAGTCACAAGAGAGAGCAATAAACTAACATTGAAAAAGTATAATTATTCATTAAAAAATACTCAACCAGGTCGGGGCGTGTATGGCCATGGTGGTGTAGAGACGCACGTGTACAGAGCTCCTGCCTTATTCCACAATCAGCACTTTCATAATGGAGCGATCCACCAGAAACAAGAAGGGGAACACTCCTGCCATCCCCCTGTCCCCTCTGCTGGACTTAGAAACCTAACTACACCAACAAAAAAAGATACCAGTATACTGATTTGAATACAAAAATAGTGAATAATCTTTATTCAAGTGCATTATAAAATCATACATAAAATACAAGGTACTATACAGATGAAAGCTACAGAAAGAGGTAGTGATACTAAATCCACAATGGTAAACAGTACAGACGGCAGGAATACAGTCCACAGATGTCAAATTGCAACATGCCCATAGATAGTAAAATTAAATAATGAAACATACATATAATGAGTGTACAGAGCTGGTATATATCCTCAAACGGGCTATGAGTAAAGTGCACGTAACAAATTATATAGCACCTAGCCCTGTTCAGAGGTAAATCAGCAGCATTATATAATAGAAAAGAGGAGAGCATGAAAAACAGAAAAAAGTAACAAATACCTGCCATACACCAATAAGGGAGATCACTACCTGTACCCCAACGCGCGTTTCGCGTATGGGCTTCGTCAGGGGGCGACGAAGCCCATACGCGAAACGCGCCTTGGGGTACAGGTAGTGATCTCCCTTATTGGTGTATGGCAGGTATTTGTTACTTTTTTCTGTTTTTCATGCTCTCCTCTTTTCTATTATATAATGCTGCTGATTTACCTCTGAACAGGGCTAGGTGCTATATAATTTGTTACGTGCACTTTACTCATAGCCCGTTTGAGGATATATACCAGCTCTGTACACTCATTATATGTATGTTTCATTATTTAATTTTACTATCTATGGGCATGTTGCAATTTGACATCTGTGGACTGTATTCCTGCCGTCTGTACTGTTTACCATTGTGGATTTAGTATCACTACCTCTTTCTGTAGCTTTCATCTGTATAGTACCTTGTATTTTATGTATGATTTTATAATGCACTTGAATAAAGATTATTCACTATTTTTGTATTCAAATCAGTATACTGGTATCTTTTTTTGTTGGTGTAGTTAGTTTATGATAGGATCCAGTTTACGCAATTGCCTGTTAGCCAATTGTGTTTGTTCAGTGACAGAAGCACTTAGAAACCTACTTTACCCGGTCACAGCCTTCCAAACCGGGTACCTCACTGCCCGCTCCTGCAGCCGGCACCATCTTGAAGCCGCCGCCATGCGTGCTCACAGATCCAGCTCAGCACCGCACACCTCCGGCACTGGGGTCCTGCAACGCTGCCCATAGCGCACCATCCCCACTCCCTACCTGCTACCCGTCGGATCTCCTGCTGCCTCTCCGGGACTTGGCGCTGCTCCGTCCCCTGGCTCCGGTGACCTGCGACCTCCTGCGCCTCCCCAGCACATCGCTCCCCAGCTGCTACTCCGGCCTGGCCTTGCAAGCCTCCTCAGTGTCCGGTGAGTGTCAGCTCTGTCTCGGGGTGGGACCTGTTCTCTCTGGTGCCCTTGACTATGGAAGTAGTCCCCCTGCCTGGCTGCAATACTGGGGATACTCTACTGGTGCCTCCTGCTAGTCCCCCCTTGGGGCCCTCTCCCCCCCTGTTCTAAATAAGGACGCTATGCTGCTGAAGGGGGCTTCTAGCCTGGCCCCATGTGGCTCTCCAGCCTCCCCCGAGATGCTACCTGCCTTGGCTCCCCCTGTCTCCCCCCTGGGTGGCGTTCTGCCTGCTGAGCCCCCCTCTCCCCAGTGGTCCACTGGTTCTTCGTGGGAAGGAAATATGGTCCCTGCTGCCAAGTCACCTCCTGGGCCTACTGCCCCTTCTCCTACCCTCACCTCCCCCTGCGTGGGACCTCTGATTGACTCTCCTCCATGTGTGCTACTCCCAACTGTGCCGGAAGCACCTGCATGTAGCTTGGATGGCACCCCTATGCTGTTTCGCTCCCAGTCTCAGCCTCCTGACCCCTTGCCTTCCTCCAAGAATCCTTGTCAGGACCAATTGAGATATGCTTGGGCCACATCCTCCACCTCTGTACCTGTCACTCTGGCTGACCTGCAGGCCTTGACCCGCTCTCTGCCTACAAAAGATGATATCTTTGCTCTTACTAGACGGGTAGTTGATGAGTGTAAACAGGAATTTGCGCAGCTCAAGAGTGACTTGTCCTCGGTCACTGTCCAGGTGGATGCTATAGAAGTGGCTCAGGACTCCACTTTGGCCTCTCTTCAAGCCCTAGAGTCTGTTGTCAGTGGCCACACGGATCACCTTTTTCTATTTCAACAACACCTTGATGACATCGAAAACCGCAGCAGACGGAATAATATACGAATCCGTGGTCTGCCAGAGGCGGTATCCCCTGGGGAGCTGTGGGATGCCCTTACCGTTATCTTCAGTGATCTCCTGGACTGTCCTCCTGATTCACATATAGAAATGGACAGAGCCCACCGGGCGCTGCGCCCTCCTAGTGCTGATGATCGGAATCCTAGGAATGTTATTTGCCGCATCCATTTCTACACTCTCAAAGAAGATATCTTGTACTGTGCTAGATAGACTGAGGCGGCGGATCACCTACAAGGATGTACCTATACAACTGTACCCTGATCTCTCCCGCCATACATTGGCTCAACGTGCTGCTCTTAAACCACTTCTGCAAGTCCTTCGGGACCACGGGCTCTCATATCGGTGGGGATTCCTTTTCCCTCACGGTTCGTCAGCAAGGCCGTGTCTTCACTCTACGATCACCTGACGATCTACCAGGCTTCCTATAGGACTTAGATCTCCCAGATGTTGTCCTCCCGGACTGGCCTAAGCTACAGCCTTCTCAGTTCAAGAGACCGCTTCGCCCTGGTACTGCTTCACCTGCAAAGACTATCCGCTCTGGTCCTTCTCCAAGTGATTCCCGCACTAGGGGTCCTCCTGCTGTATCCCGAGCACCTCCTGAGAAGTCGATTCCTGTTGTTCCGGCTGCTTCCAAGGCAGGGTCGTCTGATGAGTCATCCTTATGATATTGACTCCCCCCCCCCCCCCTTTTTTTTTTTTTTTGTTGCATTATTTTTTTTCAGATGTTGCCTTATCTACTTGTACCTTTTAGCCTATGTTCTCTTCCTGGCTTTGGGGACTCAGTGTTCCCAATTATGGGGAGGGGGGGAAGGTAGCTGAATGTTGATGTTTATACTTACGGTTTCTATTGGCAGTCCCTCTCTGTCCTTGGTTAGGGCTTTAGTCCTGCCCTCTCCCTGGTTTCCCCCTATTGCACATTTCCCTTTCTCTCACTCAGTAAGGCACCTCTTTCTGACCCTTTGCATGCGCTATTTTACCTCCCTCATTCTCTTCTTGTATTCTAGGTAGCGTGGGAGCTCCGGTGTTTATGCTGACTGACCTACTCTTTCCCCCAATAGGTGTAGGATCCCTGCAGTGGGGTTTTTTCTGACTCCCTGGAGTGTTTTCCTTTCTTTACCTCTTTGGATAGTCATTAGTTGTTGCAGCGGTAGTTCTCTTTTCTACTACCGCTTGTTAGTGTTTTCCTCTCCCTCTCCTCTTTTTTGTTGTGGTCTTCTGTATCTTTGTATGTCCTTTTGGTGTTCCCATTCCCTACCTTGTGTTTCTGCGCCCACGTTTCAGTTCTCCAAACACCCCCTTTGTATTCCTTTCCCTTTCTCTTTTCCCTGCCTTCCTTGCTACTGGGTTCCCTCTTTCTTTCTCCCACCTCCTTCTACTAACCTCTCCCTCTTTTCTCCTCTCTCTCTGCTTGTCTCATGGCGGACTTCAAGATTGCCTCTTTCAACGCGAACGGCCTGAATCCTCCGGAAAAGAGAGCCCAGGTATTGCATCACTTTCACAAACAAAGGACCCATGTGGTGTGTTTTCAAGAAACTCACTTCAAGGTAGGACACAAACCCTCTCAAACACCCTCACTACACAACATGGTTCTGTGCCAACAACCCTCTTTCCAGGTCCTGTGGGGTGGCGATTGCAATCCATAAGTCCCTCCCCCACCAGGTCCTGAATTGTACGGTTGCTCCGGATGCCCGCTACCTCATAATCTTATTGTCAGTCGGGGGTCATGTCCTCACGATCCTCAATGTGTACTCCCCTAATCATAGCCAGGTCTCCTTCCTGTTGGACTTTAGAGACGTTGCCCTTCCCTTACTCAAAGGCACGGTTCTCCTGTGTGGCCACCTGAATCTCACTTTGGATCCCACATTGGACATCTCCACTGGCCGTTCCTCTATGGCTTACTCAGCCATTAAATGGGTCAAGAAGGCATTCAATTTATTGCAACTCTGTGACACATGGCGGATGCTTCATCCGGCTGACAGGGACTATAGTTTCTACTCTACCCCCCATGGCTCTTATAGTCGTATTGATTATGTTTTACTCCAACATAGTGCCCTCCCGTGGCTTGTTTCTTCCTCCATAGGCAGTATTCTATGGTCGGACCATGCTCCGGTGATCAGCACTTTACGTCTGCCTTTCCTTTCTAAAGGGGAATGGACCTGGCGATTAAACAAATCCCTTTTGCTCGACGCTGTGTGTGTACTGCCGAGGTGGAACAAACAATTTCCGATTTTATTTTAGATCATTCCCAGGTCTCTACTTCTCCTATGGTGAAATGGGAGGCTCTTAATTTTGTGTTACGGGGGTCTTCATTAAACATGGTGCACGCCTTAAGATGGAACATGCTGGTACATTGCGACAGGCCTTACACCGTATTGCTGAGTTGGAACTGGCCCACAAACGTGCACTCTCTGCTCCTGTTCTTGTCGAGCTTCTTTTGGCACGCCAGGAGGCTAGGCGCTTGCTTGATGCCTCCTCAAAGCGAGCCCTTCAAATGTGTTGCAGCAAATTCTATGACTTTGGCGACAAAAGTGGACGAATGTTGGCCAGAGCCCTTCGGGAACGCGTAGCTAGATCTCACATCCCCTGTATTAAGACCCCGTTAGTTCCAGTTGTACATGAGACCCCGTCCATAGCGGAGGTGTTCCATGCCTACTACTCTTGCTTATATAGCCTCCCCTCTCGTACAGATACTAGCTCTCGGTCAGACTCTTTCCCCCTCACCACACTCCCTCAGATTCTGATGGAAATGCTGGAGACCTTAGAGGCCCCGTTTTCATCTTCCCAACTCCAGGAGGTCATTATGTCCTGTCCAGGAGGAAAGAGTCTGGGCCCCGACTGCTTTACTGCTGCGTTTTACAAATCCTATAGCGAGCGTTTAGCTCCCCTGATGCTTGCAGCCTTTAACGCTGTCTCCCCAGATGCCCCCTTCTCTCCCCAATCTACCCTGGCGCATGTCGCGGTCCTACCTAAACCGGGAAAAAGGCCTGTAGCAGGTCAGTGCTAGCTACAGGCCTATTTCTCTGCTGAATGTAGATCTGAAGATTTTTTCCAAATGAAAGGAGTACTCTAGTGCAGAGTATTCCTGTTCCGTCCTTCCCGGGCTGCAAAATAAATGAAAATGAACCATCACTCACCTCCCTAAGTTCCCGCGGAGCGTCACTACAGCTGATCGGTCCTCCGGTCCATCTCCTTCATACTTCCGGGTGTAACGAAGCGTCACATGGCGCTCAGCCTATCCCCAGCTGCCGCGATGTTCTGCCTCGGCCGGCGATAGGCTGAGCGCCATGTGACGCTTCGTTACACCCGGAAGTATGAAGGAGATGGACCGGAGGACCGATCAGCTGTAGTGGTGCTCCGCGGGAACCCAGGGAGGTGAGTGATGGTTCATTTTCATTTATTTTGTAGCCCGGGCAGGACGGAGCAGGAATACTCTGCACTAGAGTACTCCTTTAATTGCTATTCGCTTAGGTCCTCTCCTGCCAGACCTGATTCACCCTGACCAGGCGGGCTTTGTCCCGGGGAGGGAGGCCCGCGACAACACTCTGAAAACCCTAGATATTATCCACCATGCTAAGTCCCGGGGGATCCCACTTATGATTCTATCCTTGGACGCTGAAAAGACCTTCGACCATATATCTTGTTCCTCTTTAAAGCAAGCCCTATCTACGATCGGTCTTGGCTAGTGTTGAGCGGCATAGGCCATATTCAAATTCACGATATTTCGCGAATTTATGGACGAATATTCGTCATATATTCTCTAAATTTGCATATTCATAATATTCTCGTTTTTTTTCCGCCTAGGCGAAAATTTGCATATGTGAAAATTTGCATATGTGAAAATTTATGAACTTTACATGTATATTGCTAATCTCCAACAACTGTATTTGCATCATTCTCATTGGCCCACAAGCTAAAAGAAGGGAGGGATCAATATTCGCGAATATTCCCATATGCGAATATTCGCCCGGAGGTCCCACACAGTAGTATTAGAGCCTTCTTACACCACACAAGCTGGAAGCAGAGAGGGATGATCACTGTGATGTGTACTGTGAAAAAAAAAAAAAGCAAATATTCGTAATTTCGAATATATAGTGCTATATTCGCGAATATTCACAAATTCGCGAATATGTTATATCCGCAAATAGAATTCGAATTGCGAATATTCGCAAGCAGCACTAGTCTTGGCCCTATTCTTACTTCCAAAATTCTTTCCCTTTATCAGACCCCTTT
The DNA here is from genome assembly GCF_029499605.1 of Hyla sarda. NCBI lineage: Eukaryota > Metazoa > Chordata > Amphibia > Anura > Hylidae > Hyla > Hyla sarda. The sequence goes on from NW_026607574.1 coordinate 501,393, forward strand.
TGCGCGGCTTAAAATTAATGGTACCCTGTCTAGGCCCTTTACCATACACAACGGTACTAGACAAGGGTGTCCACTGTCCCCGCTGTTGTATGTCTTGATCATGGAACACCTCTTAACGGCCATTCGCCAGAACCCTGACATCTCGGGCATCTCCATAGGTAATACTGAGTATAAGTGTTCAGCGTTTGCTGATGACCTTTTAATATATATAACTAATCCCCATATTTCACTCCACTCCTTGATGGTGGAGCTGTCTGGGTTTGGTGCGTGGTCCAACTTTAAGATTAATGTGGCTAAATCTGAGGTGCTTAATGTATCCTTTCCCCTGGCCTCGGTTAACCTTGTTAGACTTAATTTTCCTTTTGCATGGCCTACCACGGGTCTCTCCTATCTGGGTACGAAGATTCCCGCCGACCTATCTCTCTGTTTCACTGTAAATTTGTCCCTCTCCTATCACAGTTTGATGCTCTCTTACAGTCTTGGCGGAGGAAAAATTTCTCGTGGTTCGGAAGAATCAATATACTTAAAATGACTCTATTACCTAAAATGCTCTATTTAGTGCAAACTATCCCCATCTGTATTCCCTCCTCATTCTGGCGTGATATGCAGAGTAAATTTGGCTCCTTTGTGTGGGCCTCGGGTCGCTCCCGGATATGGCGGGAAACACTGTACTGTCCGAAAGAGAGTGGAGGTGTGGGCTTGCCTAATTGCCGCATGTACTGTATGGCGGCGATGCACGCCCGTTTGTTGGACATGTTGCATAATATTGATTCTAAACTCTGGGTGCGTATAGCACATGATGTCTCACCCATGGCAGTTGCTGGTCTTCCTTGGACTTGGCCCCCACCTCCGTCCTCTTTGCCCTTGCTTTCATTTACCATGCGTTAGACGCTTTCTGCCCTTAAGAGTTCTCCGTCCAATGGATCTCTTGTAGATCCCTTGGTCCCGATGTTGCCCATCACCAATCACCCAGATTTTCCCCCAGGGGCATTATCCCATTCCTTTCTGGGGGGGATGGGGGGGGAACTCCGCTGCGTTTTACACATGTGCTCTCTCCATCTGGTGTACTACCTCTATTTGACGTCTGCCCTGATGTGTCTTCTAGGCCCTGTAGTCCATCTGAGTATATACAGTTGAAACATTTCTATGCATCTGTCTCTCGCTCTGCCCGCCTACATCGGGACCTCACTCCATTTGAACACCTATGCCTCACTCCTCCTGTACCTCCTCATACCATTGGCTTCCTCTATCAGCTATTACTAACCAGATACTCCTCTTCCTTACCTTCCTTTTGCTCAGCCTGGGAGACCGAATAGGCAATTTACTCCGGCTCAGTGGCGGAAATGTTTCCTTCTCACACACAAATCTGTTATTGCTAACAAGGCTCAGGAGACTAATTATAAGATCTTATCTCGTTGGTACCGCACCCCAGAGATGCTGCATGGCTGATATCCTTCAGTTTCTGAACTATGTTGGCGTTGTAACAACGCGATCGGCACTTTATCCCACATTTGGTTTGTCCATGCGCCCTTTGTAGACTGCGGTACGCACCACTGCCCGTAGGGTTACCGGTGTGTCTATACCAGATTCCCCAGAAGCAACTTTGTTGTTTATGTTCGATGTCTCCTCTTCCTCTTATAAGAAGTCTCTTTTGCGCTACCTTCTGCAGGCAGCCAAATCGTTCATTCCTCGCAAATGGAGATCGTCGGATCCTCCCACAGTTAGTGAGTGGATGGCGGAAATTAACCATCTGCAGCGTATGGAGGAACTGATTGCTTTGTCCCCTGCAGAGAGCGAGCGCTATAGTAAAACCTGGTTCGATTGGCTGTCTTTCCAATCTACGCCGGAATATCGCACATTGTTGGCCTCTGGGAACCCAGTAGTCTCCTAAGTGTTCTCCGTCTTTTCTCCCCGTCGTGTCTTTGCCCTTTGTTGTCTAGTGGTGTCGATCTCTGTAGACCCCGTGTTCCTTGTCTGATTTCCCTCTTTTGGGTTCTCTCTTTTCGTATCTATTGTCTGGCTTTTAAATAAAGTAATTGGTCTCACCCTTCCTTTTTTCTGTCTTTTCCGTAAACAGTTGCTTTGCCCCATTTTTATTTTTTTACCTATGCTGTATTTGCATTACTGTTATTTCTACTCTCTTATACCCGATTGGTACTAGGTTCAGCGTACTACTTCCACTTGCTTGGATATTGAATGTAAACTACATTACTTATGCTTGTTTTGGTTTTTTTCAATAAAATTTTATTTGGTTTTCATAATACAACAAGGGTTCCGGGAAGTTCCCAGAGAGGATATATAAGTGCCGTAGTAAATAGCATATACATCATATCAGCCAAAACACCGCTAACAAAGTACAGCAGATATTACATGTTTGCTATGACATCCCCAGTCCCTCCCACCCTCACCCTCCCCCTCCCCCTCCCCTTATAACATCCAACTCAGCCCCAATAAACACAACAAAGCTAATGTGGGTCTCCCATTCCCGACTCTTATGCTTGTTTTGATCCATTGTCCTTGTTGACACCAGCGATTTTCTCTGTTATTGTTTGTCTCTTTATTTAAAACAAAACTTTGAATAAAAAAAAATAAAAATACTCAACCAGGTACTCGAATATTTTACCTTAATGTATATAAACTGGTCCCAAACCTTGTTAGGGTGCATTCACACCACGTTTTTGCAATACAGTTCCCGTATCAGGTTTTTGATGAAAAACGGATTCCTCAAAACCAGACTAAACTGTATGAAAATGTGTGTACAAAATTTTACCCGTACAGAGTTAAAAACCATATACAGTTTGAAAAATGATGTCCGGTTGCATCAGTTTTTTAAGAAAAAAGTGTATGTTTTTAACTTTTCATTCCATTATGAATAAAGTTTCACTTGTTTGATTTTCCAATAATAAAACTGTGCAAAGTCAAAAACCATATGGTGCAAACGGGATGGAACCGTACGCACATACAGTTTCCAATTGACTCCCATGTTTTAAAAAAAACGTATACGGTTTAATACAGTTTTTCACCCGGACCAAAAACTGTGGTAGGCTACGGTTTTGGGTATGGGAAAAAACTGACATAACCGCACAGGATGCAAAACAGACACAACTGGATGCATCTTTTGGCATACGGTTTTCAATGGAGAGTCAATGCGTACGGCTTTCAATACGGTTCTGTGCGGTTTTCACATTGAAAACGTATATGGGAACTGTACTGCAAAAATGTGGTGTGAATGCAGCCTTACAAATGTTTAATAAAAATTTGCTTTTCAATATTAGTTTCTTCTCCATCCAATGGTTCTATTCCATGGGGAGCTGCTACTGATTCCTGAACTCAATAAGGTGGTCATGGCAGTCTGTAAGGCAATGTTTCCCAACGAGGGTGCCTCATAGCGATGGATGTTTACAGTGGGGAATCCACCATGGAGGGGGTTGGCGTGATGGCACAATAGGGCGTGGTGTTACATTACGTCTCCCGCCACGGGAACCCAGACATATTGTTTAGAATTCTGGGTGCTGCACGGAGATTGCAGGGGGTCACAGCAGTGGGACCCCGGCGAGCAGATATCTTTAAAGGGGTACTCCGCTTCTATACATCTTATACCCTATCCAAAGGATAGGGGATGTCTGATCGTGATGTAATGGCACGGTCCTCCATTCATGTCTATGAGAGGGGGCGTGTCTGCCGACATGACCCCTCCCATAGTCATGAATGGAAGGGGTGTAGTGTGACATCATGAAGAGGCGTGGCTGTGATGTCACAATCATGGCCTCCGGCATCGAGCGTTCTGAAGAAAATGTTCAGAACGCTGGAGTACCGGAATACCCCTTTATGAACAGTGACCAACGGCAGCTGCTGTGGGACAAGACGGTCCTGCAACACACCTATGGACTGTCGCCAACACACTCATGGGTCACGGTACCCAGTTTGGAAAGCTCTGCCCTAGGTTTTGGTGGGGAAATGATGTTGCTGGTGGGGGGCGACGACTAGGAGGTTGGTCAATGATGTGGCACAGGGCCTGATAAAGGGGGGGGGGGGGGGGAAATGATATGTCACTGGAGGGTTCACAGGGAAGGAACAACGTGGCATTGCAGGGATAGAGGGAAAATGAAACGGCCCAAGGGGTATGAAATGGTTCAGGGGGTGATGAGGGGGGGGGGATGAAAATGCACAAGGTGGTGAGAACCACATTTATAGTGCTGATACTGGTATCATGAAGTAGGACACACAATGAAAAGTGGACACGGGCCTGTCACTTATGTGGGGTCTAAAACTATATAAGTGGGCGTGACTAGCCACTCCCTCCTGCCCCTCCATTCTTCCAGCCCCTCAGCCATTGCCTGTGCCCCTGAACTTTTAAAGGAGTACTCCAGCCCTAAGACAATATATCCTCTATCCAAAGGATAGGGGATATGATGTCTGATCGCGGGGGTCCCGGCGCTAGGGACCCCCGCAATCTTGCATTCAGCACCCACCTCTTTGAGCTGCATGCCGCACTGCCAGCTCACAAACTGCTGGGTGCTGACCAGGGGGCCGGAGTATCATGACAACTCCGCCCCCGTGTTACGTCACGCGTTCCTCCCATAGACTTGCATGGTGCTGCGTCACACAGGGGTGGAGTCATGACGTCACGATACTCCGGCCCCGTGGTCGGCACCTGGCAGTTTGTGAGCTGGCAGCGCAGCATGCAGCTCAAAGAGGTGGGTGCCGATTGCAAGACTGCGGGGGTCCCCAGCGGCGGGACCCCTGCGGTCAGACATCTTATTCCCTATCCTTAGGATAGGGGATAAGATGTCTTAGGGCCGGAGTACCCCTTTAAAGACGTAACAAGGCCCCTGGTACTGGCGAAGGATGAATGGGTAAATTTACAGACTCATCTTGACAAAACTCTGCTGCCATCTACCGGGATGATAATGAGACAAGGGCGAGAAGAGGACAACGATCCCAAACACACAGGGAACTCTCAAATGGTTCCACAGAAAATAAAGCTCTAGAAAGGCCGATCACATGACCCATTGAAAATCTATGGAAAGAACTGAAGATTGTGATTCGTAGAAGAGGCCCGCAGAACCTTCAGGATTTGAAAACAGTTTGTGTGAAAGAATGGGACAAAATCCCCCCAGAACAATGCAGAACACTACAGTCTCCATACAGGAGGAAGAAGACGTCATCAACAACAAAGGGTCTGTACAAAGGATTACAGAAATATCCGGAAGTCTTCAATACTTTTCCCTGTATCATTTCACATTATTACACATCATTTCTGATCTTATTTGTTTATTATGAAGAAATCAATATCATACAACAAAAACATGAAAAAAAGCACTACTGTGTGGGGTATAACAAATCAATAAATATTAGAAATGTATAGGATTGCCCGAAATTGGGTATTCATGTAAAAGATAATAAATGTATATATGCAACTCAACCCCTAGCCACGTGTACAAAACAGCCTCTTTGTTAGACTCCCCTGACGAAGGTCAGCAGCCCGAAACACGTGTAGGGGTGGCGGCATCCTGGGACTTGCAGTACTTTCTCCATATTACTGTGGTATGTATATGTTACTTATCGGTTACTATATGATCAATGTTTAGGCCTTATCTTGTTTGCACTTGCACTTTAACCGGAATTGCCAGCATATGCACTTATTGTACTTTCCTGCCTACTTATTGTACACACGAACTTAATGAGATTTAACAGTATTTACACATCCATTGCCATTGTCCCAGGTATCCCGCCTGTCTGTGCCGTATTCCTCCTTTTTTAACAAATTGCACTATGTTTTTAATATTATGAAATAAAGTTTATATTTGATATTTTGACCTATAATTTTTGAGTAGCTCCTTTTTTCTTTGGGTTCATTATGAAGAAATCAATTAGATTATTACCAACATCTGCTGAAAGTTTCACATGAATAGCAAATTATATATATTTAGAGGAAAATGGTGACGTGTTCAATACTTTCAATTTCACTTGCTGTACAGCTTAACTACATGTACATTACACATATACAGCTCTACTGTGTACACATACAGCTCAACTACATGTACATTACACATATACAGCTCTACTGTGTACACATACAGCTCAGCTACATGCACATTACACATAGCTCTACTGTGTACACATACAGCTCAACTACATGCACATTACACATATACAGCTCTACTGTGTACACATACAGCTCAGCTACATGTACATTACACATATACAGCTCTACTGTGTACACATACAGCTCAGCTACATGGACATTACACATATACAGCTCTACTGTGTACACATACAGCTCAGCTACATGTACATTACACATATACAGCTCTACTGTGTACACATACAGCTCAGCTACATGCACATTACACACATACAGCTCTACTGTGTACACATACAGCTCAGCTACATGTACATTACACATATACAGCTCTACTGTGTACACACAGCTCAGCTACATGTACATTACACACATACAGCTCTACTGTGTACACATACAGCTCAGCTACATGCACATTACACACATACAGCTCTACTGTGTACACATACAGCTCAGCTACATGCACATTACACATATACAGCTCTACTGTGTACACATACAGCTCAGCTACATGTACATTACACATATACAGCTCTACTGTGTACACATACAGCTCAGCTACATGTACATTACACATATACAGCTATACTGTGTACACATACAGCTCAGCTACATGCACATTACACATATACAGCTCTACTGTGTACACATACAGCTCTGCTACATGTACATTACACATATACAGCTCTACTGTGTATACATACAGCTCAGCTACATGTACATTACACATATACAGCTCTACTGTGTACACATACAGCAAAGCTACATGTACATTACACATATACAGCTCTACTGTGTACATATACAGCTCAGCTACATGCACATTACACATATACAGCTCTACTGTGTACACATACAGCTAAGCTACATGTACATTACACATATACAGCTCTACTGTGTACACATACAGCTCAGCTACATGCACATTACACATATACAGCTCTACTGTGTACACATACAGCTCAGCTACATGCACATTACACATATACAGCTCTACTGTGTACATATACAGCTCAGCTACATGTACATTACACATATACAGCTCTACTGTGTACACATACAGCTCAGCTACATGCACATTACACATATACAGCTCTACTGTGTACACATACAGCTAAGCTACATGTACATTACACATATACAGCTCTACTGTGTATACATACAGCTCAGCTACATGTACATTACACATATACAGCACTACTGTGTACACATACAGCTCAGCTACATGTACATTACACATATACAGCTCTACTGTGTACACATACAGCTCAGCTACATGTACATTACACATATACAGCTCTACTGTGTACACATACAGCTCAGCTACATGTACCTTACACATATACAGCTCTACTGTGTACACATACAGCACAGCTACATGCACATTACACATATACAGCTCTACTGTGTACACATACAGCTCAGCTACACGCACATTACACATGTACAGCTCTACTGTGTACACATACAGCTCAGCTACACGCACATTACACATATACAGCTCTACTGTGTACACATACAGCTCAGCTACATGCACATTACACATATACAGCTCCACTGTGTACACATACAGCTCAGCTACATGCACATTACACATATACAGCTCTACTGTGTACACGTACAGCTCAGCTACATGTACATTACACATATACAGCTCTACTGTGTACACATACAGCTCAGCTACATGCACATTACACATATACAGCTCTACTGTACACATACAGCTCAGCTACATGCACATTACACATATACAGCTCTACTGTGTACACATACAGCTCAGCTACATGCACATTACACATATACAGCTCTACTGTGTACACATACAGCTCAGCTACATGCACATTACACATATACAGCTCCACTGTGTACACATACAGCTCAGCTACATGCACATTACACACAGCTCTACTGTGTACACATACAGCTCAGCTACATGCACATTACACATATACAGCTCTACTGTGTACACGTACAGCTCAGCTACATGCACATTACACATATACAGCTCTACTGTGTGCACATACAGCTCAGCTACATGCACATTACACATATACAGCACTACTGTGTATACATACAGCTCAGCTACATGTACATTACACATATACAGCACTACTGTGTACACATACAGCTCAGCTACATGCACATTACACATACAGCTCTACTGTACACATACAGCTCAGCTACATGCACATTACACATATACAGCTCTACTGTGTACACATACAGCTCAGCTACATGTACATTACACATATACAGCTCTACTGTGTACACATACAGCTCAGCTACATGTACATTACACATACAGCTCTACTGTGTACACATACAGCTCAGCTACATGCACATTACACATATACAGCTCTACTGTGTACACATACAGCTCAGCTACATGCACATTACACATATACAGCTCAGCTACATGTACTTTACACATATACAGCTCTACTGTGCACACATACAGCTCAGCTACATGCACATTACACATATACAGCTCTACTGTGTACACATACAGCTCAGCTACATGTACATTACACATATACAGCTCTACTGTGTACACATACAGCTCAGCTACATGTACATTACACATATACAGCTCTACTGTGTACACATACAGCTCAGCTACATGCACATTACACATACAGCTCTACTGTGTACACATACAGCTCAGCTACATTACACATATACAGCTCTACTGTGTACACATACAGCTCAGCTACATGCACATTACAAATATACAGCTCTACTGTGTACACATACAGCTCAGCTACATGCACATTACACATATACAGCTCTACTGTGTACACATACAGCTCAGCTACATGTACATTACACATATACAGCTCTACTGTGTACACATACAGCTCAGCTACATGCACATTACACATATATACAGCTCTACTGTGTACACATACAGCTCAGCTACATGCACATTACACATATACAGCTCAGCTACATGTACTTTACACATATACAGCTCTACTGTGCACACATACAGCTCAGCTACATGCACATTACACATATACAGCTCTACTGTGTACACATACAGCTCAGCTACATGTACATTACACATATACAGCTCTACTGTGTACACATACAGCTCAGCTACATGTACATTACACATATACAGCTCTACTGTGTACACATACAGCTCAGCTACATGCACATTACACATATACAGCTCTACTGTGTACACATACAGCTCAGCTACATGTACATTACACATATACAGCTCTACTGTGTACACATACAGCTCAGCTACATTACACATATACAGCTCTACTGTGTACACATACAGCTCAGCTACATGCACATTACAAATATACAGCTCTACTGTGTACACATACAGCTCAGCTACATGCACATTACACATATACAGCTCTACTGTGTACACATACAGCTCAGCTACATGCACATTACACATATACAGCTCTACTGTGTACACATACAGCTCAGCTACATGCACATTACACATATACAGCACTACTGTGTACACATACAGCTCAGCTACATGCACATTACACATATACAGCTCTACTGTGTACACATACAGCTCAGCTACATGTACATTACACACATACAGCTCAGCTACATGCACATTACACACATACAGCTCAGCTACATGTACATTACACATATACAGCTCTACTGTGTACACATACAGCTCAGCTACATGTACATTACACATATACAGCTCTACTGTGTACACATACAGCTCAGCTACATGCACATTACACATATACAGCTCTACTGTGTACACATACAGCTCAGCTACATGTACATTACACATATACAGCTCTACTGTGTACACATACAGCTCAGCTACATGTACATTACACATATACAGCTCTACTGTGTACACATACAGCTCAGCTACATGCACATTACACATATACAGCTCTACTGTGTACACATACAGCTCAGCTACATGTACATTACACATATACAGCTCTACTGTGTACACATACAGCTCAGCTACATGTACATTACACATATACAGCTCTACTGTGTACACATACAGCTCAGCTACATGTACATTACACATATACAGTTCTACTGTGTACACATACAGCTCAGCTACATGTACATTACACATATACAGCTCTACTGTGTACACATACAGCTCAGCTACATGTACATTACACATATACAGCTCTACAGTGTACACATATAGCTCAGCTACATGCACATTACACATATACAGCTCTACTGTGTACACATACAGCTCAGCTACATGTACATTACACATATACAGCTCTACTGTGTACACATACAGCTCAGCTACATGTACATTACACATATACAGCTCTACTGTGTACACATACAGCTCAGCTACATGTACATTACACATATATACAGCACTACTGTGTACACATACAGCTCAGCTACATGCACATTACACATATACAGCTCTACTGTGTACACATACAGCTCAGCTACATGTACATTACACATATACAGCTCTACTGTGTACACATACAGCTCAGCTACATACACATTACACATATACAGCTCTACTGTGTACACATACAGCTCAGCTACATGTACATTACACATATACAGCTCTACTGTGTACACATACAGCTCAGCTACATGTACATTACACATATACAGCTCTACTGTGTACACATACAGCTCAGCTACATGCACATTACACATATACAGCTCTACTGTGTACACATACAGCTCAGCTACATGTACATTACACATATACAGCTCTACTGTGTACACATACAGCTCAGCTACATGCACATTACACATATACAGCTCTACTGTGTACACATACAGCTCAGCTACATGCACATTACACACAGCTCTGCTGCAGACATATATAACACACACATACACAGCTCTGCACCACGCACATCACACACACACACAGCTCTGCTGCATACACATAACTTCAGCTCATCCAGCAGCGATCACAACCAGCACAGCAGAGTCCTGCATACACTGAGCAGAGGAGCCTAGAGCAGCAGCCCCTGATCATGTGACTCCTCCTCCTCCATGTGACTGATCACATGACGGTGACATCATCGCAGGTCCTGTAAGCACACGGCTCCTGTACAGTCTGCAGGTGGAGGTATATACGGTTGTGGTGACATCAGGAGCGCTGGGGGAGGGGACATTACTATTAACCCCTTCAGGTACACAAGGTTTTATGGGTAGCTCTCACCAAACCTCTGTTTTTCTTTCTGTCATTGTCTATTACCCATCTATCCCTAACCCCCTCCCTGCCTTTAATTTTAGTTTTTTACTATATTAAAAATGGCTTTTTGTCTGCCTGGTTGTGTGCTCAGTATCAGGCAGACTTCCCCAGCAGGTACGATGTCACTGATGCCTGCTGGGGGGCCGACTTCTGCCCTTAGTTCATCTACACAGGGTGCCTCCAGCTGTTTCATTACTACAACTTCCAGCTTGCCCTGACACCTATTGGCTGTCAGGGCATGCTGGGAGTTGTAGTGGTGAAACAGTTGGAGGCACCCTGTGTGGAAAACAATAAGTTAGGGCCATGGCCGTGGCGCTACCTCCTCCGCTTGCCCCCCCCCCCCCCACCCCTACCTGTTGAAAGCTCCGCTCTCCCCCAACCCTGCTCTCCCCAAGACATACCCAAGTGCAGAGTGTACCCGTCATGCAGGAGACATCCCCGGCGTGCAGCAGATATAATAGTGTAGAAGACATCCCCGGCGTGCAGCAGATATAATAGTGTAGAAGACATCCCCGGCGTGCAGCAGATATAATAGTGTAGAAGACATCCCCGGCGTGCAGCAGATATAATAGTGTAGAAGACATCCCCGGCGTGCAGCAGATATAATAGTGTAGAAGACATCCCCGGCGTGCAGCAGATATAATAGTGTAGAAGACATCCCCGGCGTGCAGCAGATATAATAGTATAGAAGACATCCCCGGCGTGCAGCAGATATAATAGTATAGAAGACATCCCCGGCGTGCAGCAGATATAATAGTGTAGAAGACATCCCCGGCGTGCAGCAGATATAATAGTGTAGAAGACATCCCCGGCGTGCAGCAGATATAATAGTGTAGAAGACATCCCCGGCGTGCAGCAGATATAATAGTGTAGAAGACATCCCCGGCGTGCAGCAGATATAATAGTGTAGAAGACATCCCCGGCGTGCAGCAGATATAATAGTATAGAAGACATCCCCGGCGTGCAGCAGATATAATAGTGTAGAAGACATCCCCGGCGTGCAGCAGATATAATAGTGTAGAAGACATCCCCGGCGTGCAGCAGATATAATAGTGTAGAAGACATCCCCGGCGTGCAGCAGATATAATAGTGTAGAAGACATCCCCGGCGTGCAGCAGATATAATAGTGTAGAAGACATCCCCGGCGTGTGAGGCCAGGGAGCCGATGCGCTCTCAGTGCTCGCTCCCACCTGTCTGATTGACAAGCAGGGAGCCAGCGCAGGCTGAATGAATTCGGACCGATTGCCCGGCATCGGTCCGAATTCATGCGTGACGTGACGCCAGCCAGCAGTCGGCCACTAGGAGGGAGACCCCCTAGTGGCCGGTTTTTAAAATTAAATTAACTATTTTAATGAAGAAAAAAATAATGGGTGCATATTAGAGATATGTTGTAGTACTTAAGTACTACAACATATAAAAAAAAAAAAGTTTGGTGACAGTGCCCATTTAAGGAAGAAGATCACAAGATCCAGAACTTTCTGTATATTTGCCTCTTTCCTTGTTGTTTCTATTAGCAGCCGCCATTTCTCATCTCCTCTTCTTCCCTTCAGGTTTCTCCAATCCAGGATCCTCTGCTGATATCTTCTATATAAGAGAATTCTCCTGGATGACCCATCAACCATGGAGAGAGACAGGAACAAGATGGCCGACAGGATCATAAACCTCACCCTACAGATACTCTTCCGGCTTACTGGAGAGGTGAGGGATTCTGGGAGTGATGTCACATGACCTCATTCTTATCTATGTAATAACTGATGGATATGACTGGAGAGGTGAGGGATTCTGGGAGTGATGTCACATGACCTTATTCTTATCTATGTTATAACAGATGGATATGACTAGAGAGGTAAGGGATTCTGGGAGTGATGTCACATGACCTCATTCTTATCTATGTAATAACAGATGGATATGACTGGAGAGGTGAGGGATTCTGGGAGTGATGTCACATGACCTCATTCTTAATTATGTAATAACAGATGATATGACTGGAGAGGTGAGGGATTCTGGGAGTGATGTCACATGACCTGATTCTTATCTATGTTATAACAGATGGATATGACTAGAGAGGTGAGGGATTCTGGGAGTGATGTCACATGACCTCATTCTTATCAATGGAATAACAGATGGATATGACTGGAGAGGTGAGGGATTCTGGGAGTGATGTCACATGACCTCATTCTTAATTATGTAATAACAGATGATATGACTGGAGAGGTGAGGGATTCTGGGAGTGATGTCACATGACCTCATTGTTATCTATGTAATAACGGATATGACTGGAGAGGTGAGGGATTCTGGGAATGTATGTAGTGATATTAATGTGTCTCTCCATACACAGGATTACACAGTAGTGAAGAAGTCCTCTAGTGGGCGCTGTCGGGCCCCTGTGTGTGAAGGATGGGGAATAACCCTGAGTCCAATCCCGGGGGCCCCACCTCACTCCCTGATACATGAGGAAATGGATGAACAGAAGATCCGAGAACTCATCAACAAGATGATGGAGCTGCTGACTGGAGAGGTGACCCTGCTGGGACATTATACAGTAATGGAGGGGTCTGGTGATGACTGGAGAGGTGACCCTGCTGGGACATTATACAGTAATGGAGGGGTCTGGTGATGACTGGAGAGGTGACACTGCTGGGACATTATACAGTAATGGAGGGGTCTGGTGATGACTGGAGAGGTGACACTGCTGGGACATTATACAGTAATGGAGGGGTCTGGTGATGACTGGAGAGGTGACCCTGCTGGGACATTATATAGTAATGGAGGGGTCTGGTGATGACTGGAGAGGTGACACTGCTGGGATATTATACAGTAATGGAGGGGTCTGGTGATGACTGGAGAGGTGACACTACTGGGAATGCTGGGACATTATACAGTAATGGAGGGGTCTGGTGATGACTGGAGAGGTGACACTGCTGGGACATTATACAGTAATTGAGGGGTCTAGTGATGACTGGAGAGGTGACACTGCTGGGACATTATACAGTAATGGAGGGGTCTGGTGATGACTGGAGAGGTGACACTGCTGGGACATTATACAGTAATGGAGGGGTCTGGTGATGACTGGAGAGGTGACACTGCTGGGACATTATACAGTAATGGAGGGGTCTGGTGATGACTGGAGAGGTGACACTGCTGGGACATTATACAGTAATGGAGGGGTCTGGTGATGACTGGAGAGGTGACACTGCTGGGACATTATACAGTAATGGAGGGGTCTGGTGATGACTGGAGAGGGGACACTGCTGGGAATGCTGGGACATTATACAGTAATGGAGGGGTCTGGTGATGACTGGAGAGGTGACACTGCTGGGACATTATACAGTAATGGAGGGGTCTGGTGATGACTGGAGAGGTGACACTGCTGGGACATTATACAGTAATGGAGGGGTCTGGTGATGACTGGAGAGGTGACACTGCTGGGACATTATACAGTAATGGAGGGGTCTGGTGATGACTGGAGAGGTGACACTGCTGGGACATTATACAGTAATGGAGGGGTCTGGTGATGACTGGAGAGGTGACACTGCTGGGACATTATACAGTAATGGAGGGGTGTGGTGATGACTGGAGAGGTGACACTGCTGGGACATTATACAGTAATGGAGGGGTCTGGTGATGACTGGAGAGGTGACACTGCTGGGACATTATACAGTAATGGAGGGGTCTGGTGATGACTGGAGAGGTGACACTGCTGGGAATGCTGGGACATTATACAGTAATGGAGGGGTCTGGTGATGACTGGAGAGGTGACACTGCTGGGACATTATACAGTAATGGAGGGGTCTGGTGATGACTGGAGAGGTGACACTGCTGGGACATTATACAGTAATGGAGGGGTCTGGTGATGACTGGAGAGGTGACACTGCTGGGAATGCTGGGACATTATACAGTAACACCACTGGAGGGGTCGGGGTGATGACTGGAGAGGTGACACTGCTGGGACATTATCCAGTAATGGAGGGGTCTGGTGATGACTGGAGAGGTGACACTGCTGGGAATGCTGGGACATTGTACAGTAATGGAGGGGTCTGGTGATGACTGGAGAGGTGACACTGCTGGGACATTATACAGTAATGGAGGGGTCTGGTGATGACTGGAGAGGTGACACTGCTAGGACATTATACAGTAATGGAGGGGTCTGGTGATGACTGGAGAGGTGACACTGCTGGGACATTATACAGTAATGGAGGGGTCTGGTGATGACTGGAGAGGTGACCCTGCTGGGACATTATACAGTAATGGAGGGGTCTGGTGATGACTGGAGAGGTGACACTGCTGGGACATTATACAGTAATGGAGGGGTCTGGTGATGACTGGAGAGGTGACACTGCTGGGACATTATATAGTAATGGAGGGGTCTGGTGATGACTGGAGAGGTGACACTGCTGGGACATTATACAGTAATGGAGGGGTCTGGTGATGACTGGAGAGGTGACACTGCTGGGACATTATACAGTAATGGAGGAGTCTGGTGATGACTGGAGAGGTGACACTGCTGGGACATTATACAGTAATGGAGGGGTCTGGTGATGACTGGAGAGGTGACACTGCTGGGACATTATACAGTAATGGAGGGGTCTGGTGATGACTGGAGAGGTGACACTGCTGGGACATTATACAGTAATGGAGGGGTCTGGTGATGACTGGAGAGGTGACACTGCTGGGAATGCTGGGACATTATACAGTAATGGAGGGGTCTGGTGATGACTGGAGAGGTGACACTGCTGGGACATTATACAGTAATGGAGGGGTCTGGTGATGACTGGAGAGGTGACACTGCTGGGAATGCTGGGACATTATACAGTAACACCACTGGAGGGGTCGGGGTGATGTCTGTATCATTATGTGTCAGGTTCCTATAAGGTGTCAGGACGTGGCGGTCTATTTCTCCATGGAGGAGTGGGAGTATGTAGAAGGACACAAGGATCAGTACAAGGATCAGGTGATGATGGAGGATCAGCAGCCCCTCACATCAGCAGGTAATAGACATGACTATATACACACGTCCTCTCATTATTTGTATGTAAAGAATGAATTCAGTCTCTGTATGTGTTCCCTACAGTCAGATCCAGTAAGAGAACAGCACCAGAGAGGTGTCCCCGTCCTCTTCTCCCACAGGATGATCAGGTAGATGGAGATATTCCCTATGATCTGTAGAAGGGCTGTGAAGCTCTTGTGGTCAGTCCCCTCACCCTCCATGACTCCTCATCTCCTGCTCATCTATAACATCCCACGTGACTTCTCCTACTGTCTGATGACTTTTACAATATTTCTTCTACATCTTATGAATCAGGGTGAAGATCCGAACAATATTAATGCTCGAGAGACAGATGTGAGCGGTGATGAGCAGTATAAGGAGAACATTCCTACAGGGAAAGATCTGATCTGCATTAATGCTACAGACATAAAGGAAGAAAGAGAAGAGACAGATGTGAGCAGTGATGAGCAGTATAAGGAGAACATTCCTACAGAGAAAGATCTCATCTATATTAACGGTACAGACATGAAGGAAGAAGAAAAGACAGATATAAGCAGCAGTGAGCAGTATAAGGAGGACATTCCTATAGGGAACGATCTGATCTATTATAATATTAGAGATTTAAGGGAAAAAAAAGAAACAAATGTGAGCGGTGATGAGCAGTATATGGAGGACAATCCTACAGGTAACCGCCCAGGTGAGTAGTAACCATGAAATGCAGAGAACAGTCACAGATTCTGCTTAGTCACCGACTTTAATAGTTTTTAATGGAATTTTTTTAAAGGGGTATTCCGATGGAAAACTATTTTTTTTAAGCAACTGATGCTAGAAAGTTAAATTACTTCTATTTAAAAATCTTTAGCCTTCTGATTAGGGATCGACGATATCTTTTTTATTAGGGCCGATACCGATAATCGGTGGAGGTTAGGGCCGATAGCCGATAACTTATACCGATATTCCGGTATAAGTTATCGGCTATTTATCCCCCCGCGACTCCTCTGTAGATCATTGATTTAAAGCGGGCGCTTTAAATCAATGCACTGCAGTGGCTTTTGCGGTGCCACAGACCGCCGCCGCCACCCGCTTCTCTCCCCCTGCCTGTCCGGGGGTCCTAAAACCTATCACCGCCACCGCTCCCCCCACCACCGCACCGCGACTGCCGCCACCGCACCACACCCGCGATCGCCACCCCCCCCCCTTACCCGCCGCACCGCGACCAACCCCCCGCACCGCAGCGGCACCATTGCCTCCCCAATCTCCGGTTTTATAATTACCTGGGTCCACTCCACATCTGGCTCCGATGGCGTCCTCCTGAACTGTCACTGTGCACACTGAGTCACGTCACTCGTCATTGCGCATAGCGTAACGCAGAACGCAGCAGGAGCAAGAAGTAGCGTGGGCTCCGGGAACAGGTAATTATAAAACCGGGGATGGGGGAGGCAATGGGGGCGGTGCGGTGGGGGGTGCGACGCGGTGCTGCGGTTCGGGGGGGCGGTCGCGGTGGGGGCGTGGCATTATCGGCAAGGTAATTGCCGATACCGATAATGCCCAAAATCGTGATTATCGGCCGATAATATCGGCCATACCGATAAACGGTCGATCCCTACTTCCGATACTAATCAGCTGCTGTATGCTGCAGAGAAAGTTGTGTAGTTCTTTTCAGTCTGACCACACTGCTCTCTGCTGCCACCTCTGTTCATGTCAGAACCTGTCCAGAGTAGGATAGGTTCGCTATGGAGATTTTTTTCCTACTCTGGACAGTTCCTGACATGGACAGAGGTTTCAGCAGAGAGCACTGTGGTCAGACACAAAAGAACTACACAACTTCCTCAGGAGCATACAGCAGCTGATAAGTACTGGAAGGATTAAGATTTTTAAATAGAAGTAGTTTACAATTCTGAATAACTTTCTAGCATCAGTTGCTTAAACCCTTAAAGGGGTAGTCCAGTGGTGAAAAACTTATCCCCTATCCTAAGGATAGGGGATAAGTTTGAGATCGCGGGGGGTCCGACCGCTGGGGCCCCCTGCGATCTCTCTGTACGGGGCCCCGGCTCTCCGCCGAGATAGCGGGTGTCGACCCCCGCACGAGGCGGCGGCCGACACGCCCCCTCAATACATCTCTATGGCAGAGCCGGAGATTGCCGAAGGCAGCGCTTCGGCTCTGCCATAGAGTTGTATTGAGGGGGCGTGTCGCCCGCCGCCTCGTGCGGAGGTCGACACGCCCCCTTCCAGCAGGCTGTCGGGGCTCCGTACAGGAGATCGCAGGGGGCCCCAGCGGTCGGACCCCCCGCGATCTGCAACTTATCCCCTATCCTTATGATAGGGGATAAGTTGCTCACCACTGAATCACCACTGGACTACTCCTTTAAGGACTCAGGGTTTTTCCGTTTTTGCACTTTCGTTTTTTCCTCCTTACCTTTTAAAAATCATAACCCTTTCAATTTTCCACCTAAAAATCCATATTATGGCTTATTTTTTGCGTCACCAATTCTACTTTGCAGTGACATTAGTCATTTTACCCAAAAATACATGGCGAAATGGAAAAAAAAATCATTGTGCGACAAAATCGAAGAAAAAACGCCATTTTGTAACTTTTGGGGGCTTCCGTTTCTACGCAGTGCATATTTCGGTAAAAATGACACCTTATCATTATTCTGTAGGTCCATACGATTATAATGATCCCCTACTTATATAGGTTTAATTTTGTCGCACTTCTGGAAAAAATCATAACTACATGCAGGAAAATTTATACGTTTAAAAATGTCATCTTCTGACCCCTATAACTTTTTTATTTTTCCACGTACAGGGCGGTATGAGGACTCATTTTTTGCGCCGTGATCTGAAATTTTTATCGGTATGATTTTTGTTTTGATCAGACTTTTTGATCACTTTTTATTCATTTTTTAATGGTATAAAAAGTGACCAAAATACGCTTTTTTGGACTTTGGAATTTTTTTGCACGTACGCCATTGACCGTGCGGTTTAATTAATGATATATTTTTATAGCTCGGACATTTACGCACGCGGCGATACCACATATGTTTATTTTTATTTTTTTACACTGTTTTATTTTTTTTTATGGGAAAAGGGGGGTGATTCAAACTTTTATTAGGGAAGGGGTTAAATGACCTTTATTAACACTTTTTTTTTTATTTTTTTTGCAGTGTTATAGGTCCCATAGGGACCTATAACACTGCACACACTGATCTCTTATACTGATCATTGTTATCCCATAGGGACCTATAACATTGCGCACACTTATCTATTACATTGATCATTGTTATCCCATAGTGACCTATAACACTGCACACACTGATCTCTTATACTGATCATTGTTATCCCATAGGGACCTATAAAACTGCACACACTGATCTCTTATACTGATCATTATTATCCCATAGGGACCTATAACACTGCACACACTGATCTCTTATACTGATCATTGTTATCCCATAGAGACTATAACACTGCACACACTGATCTCTCATGCTGATCACTGGTGTGTATTAACACGCCTGTGATCAGTGTTATCGGCGCTTGACTGCTCCTGCCTGGATCTCAGGCACGGAGCAGTCATTCACCGATCGGACATCGGGGAGGCAGGTAAGGGCCCTCCCGGTGTCCTGTCAGCTGTTCGGGACGCCGCGATTTCACCACGGCCGTCCCGAACAGCCCAACTGAGCAGCCGGGTCACTTTCACTTTAGAAGCGGCGGTCAGCGATCGGTGATGTGTGGTATTAGCCACAGGTCCCGGCCGTTGATGAGCGCCGGGACTGACGCGATATGATTAAGGGGTCATTAAGGGGTTAAAAAGAGTACCCCTTTAAGCCCTGTGTCCTGTCAGTCTTTTCTGCTGTATATTCCTTTATTCAGTTGGAATACAAGGATTCCTGATCTCCCTCCATACTGATAACGCTCTATCCCGGGGGAATCCTCTTTGGAGACTGATAAATGTATTATCTACGACTACAGAGACATTTCATCTCCCTGTCCGTTTTCCCTCTGCGGCAGAGCAGCTCATGTCCATGTAACAGGGGACGAGAACTGTGGCCAAGAATTCAATAGAGTTGTGTATTGTAGCAGCAGAAGTGTGCTGGGATAAGGAAGCGCTGGTGGAAACGTTCTCTCGTGGACTCTCCGATATTATACAAGATGAGATTGTGGCCTCCTGGATCATCTGAAATGGTGAAACCAATGCAGCTCAGGACCACCCCCCTTTCCGTGGAGGAGAAGGAATATATTAGGGGGAGGGGATGTGTCTTTATTGTGTCCCTTTGCTCAGATCATGCCAAACCTGGTGAGGAAACACTTGGGGTCCTGCTAGGGACAGATATTGGGTGGGCTTTCTTCATCCCCAGAGTTCCACAAAGACAAAGCTATGATTAGGATTATCCTATCGTGGTATATTTCCTCTGTGGTCACGCAGGTCCTCGTGGTCTCCAGTGCTGATGGGTATTTTGATGATGTGTTTGTAGCCAAAAACTCTATTCCACTCCAGCTTTGAGTCCTCTGGCCATGGAAGTGATTTATAGAAGACCCTACAGCCCCCTCACCTTATCCATGAGACAGTTCCCTTGTCTGTGGTGTTGGGGGCACTTTACCAGGGGACCCTCTAGTTCCAGGTGATTATCTCTCGGCATTATCCTGTTGTGCTCAGTTCTCTTTGTTTCCAGAGACATAATCCCCGTTTGGACTGGGTCACAGCTGAGGTTTGTCTTGGTCCCCTCAGTTTGCTTCTACCTGTATATATAGATCAGTTTGGTTGGTTTGTATCTCCTCGGTCTGTCGTATAATTGTACACGACAAAGATCTTCTCTTCCTAAAGTATACCAGGAGTACAGCAATGTGTTTGATAAGATGTAGGCGGGGGGCACTACCTCCCCACAGACCCCATGATTGTACCATTGAGCCTCAACCAGGTGCTATACCCCCAAAGGGCCGAGTCTACCCTCTGTTTGTGGCAGAGAACCAAGCCATAGAGGAGTATGTTACAGACGGACTGTCCCAGGGGTTCATAAATAAATCTAGTTGAGGCCCTGTATCAATTGCAGGGGCCTCAATCACATTACAGTCTTATCCAAAGTAACTTATAGAGAATCTGACCCCTTGTTCTCCCACACTAAAGCCAATATACGGGGTTATAGTGGGGTAAACAGCTTTACAAAGAGGGGTCACTTACTCACATCCGTGTAGTATATGCAGAGTTCCGGCGCTGTAATCTTTAGCTGCATTGCTACGTTGTGAGAGATTGTTCTGTATTACAAACTGGAGAAATGTGAATTCCACGAAGGTCACAAACGTTTTCCACCCTGAAAGCTGCCGTCACCACAGCTCCCATCCTGGGTCACCACAACCCAGCTTTCCCGTTCATACGATGCGTCTGAGACAGAATAGGTGTCTCACCTTCCTACCCCAGAGAGACCATTTTATCCTTATAGCTTTATTACCAGGAAACGTTCCTCAGTGGCCATCATTTGTCCCTCAAGGAGTGGCCGCACTTGTCTGTGGGTACTACCGGACCTATTCTAATTCTTATGGACCACAAACACTTCATTTACCTCCCTGCGGCCAAATGTTTATCTCTAGGACAGGCTAGGTGGGCTCTCTTCTTCTTCTCCCCATTTTATTATGTGTCTCCTTTCTCTTGGCACTAAGAACACTAAGGCCGGGTTCAAATGGCTGAAAAATGTGCGGAATGAACACCCAAAAAAACGGGCGGACATTTGGCACATTTGAATGATCCGACAGGCGGTAGGACCGTTCTGAAATGCGGCGTCTCATAGACTGTAATACATTTCCGAGCAGAATCTGCAGAAAGAATCGTCAAGTCTGATCTGTAAATTCCGTTGTGTGCACAGTGCAGCAGAATCTTATTGAAATCGCCTCGACAGAACATATACTAAAATCTTCTTAAAATCAAGCGGACTCTGCTGCAGCCCCTCTTTACCTGGTGGATCTTGGCTGCATTCTTCAGCTGAGTGCCGCTGCTAGTAGCTGACATGGAGCAATCTCTTATACTGTATATTAACCACTTAGATGCTACAGTCAAAGCTGACATCAGCATTTATACTTGTAATAACGTGAGAAAAAACCTTGAAGAGGTTCTGCTGATTCCGTAACAAACCAAAACCAGAGATGCAAAAGTATAAAACACTGGAAGGTTTATTTGAATAAAACAAATAAAAGATTACGCATTTCGAGAGAGCCACACCCTTCTTCAGATCAGTATACATACAGTGAATACAGTCAGACTTTTAATAGGTCCAAACAAGGCGCCAACAACTTAGTGGGAGGGGCCTGAGAAAACACTCATCACATGGTATACAGTTAAAACAGTACAAATTAAACATCAGTTTTAAAAATACACTTAGTTAAAATAAGAAATAGGAGGATGCATGAATAATGTATTAATAATAGGTAGGTGTCAGGATTCGGCAGGCTGGTGGTGGATCCTCTGTGTCAATGAGGGATTGGCGTGGACCGTACTGGAGGATCGGTTCTAAGTTGCTACTGGTTTTCACCAGAGCTCGCCGCAAAGCGGGATGGTCTTGCTGCGGCGGTAGCAACCAGGTCGTGTCCTCCGGTAGCGGCTCAACCTCACTGACTGCTGAGACAGGCGTAGTACAAAGGAGAAGGCAGAAGCGTGGTCGGACGTAGCAAAGGTCAGGGCAGGCGGCAAGGTTCACAGGCGAGAGGACAATAGCAACGGGCAAGGCAAAACACAACTGTAGGGAACGCTTTCAAAATGACACTAGGCACAAAGATCCGGCAAGGGCAGGAAGGGGAAAAGCTCTTAAATAGGCAGGGACACAGTAGCGGAATCAGGAACCAGCGCATCAATTATTGGTGCGCTGGCCCTTTAAATTTATCATAGACGGCGCGCGCCCTGGGGAGCGGGGCCGCGCGCGCCGGAATGACGAGGACGGGGCCGCAGCGCGCCGGAGCGCAGGTGAGAAGGACGCGGCGCATGAGGGGTGGCCAGCCGCCACGCGAGCCGCGTCCCCAGTACAATAGGACCCGCGCTCCCAGTCTCTGACCGGGAGACGCCGGGGACCGGGGGCAGCGGAGGTAGGCAGCGGGCGCTCCGATCCGGAGGCGGGGATCGGAGCGCTCGCTGTAACAGTACCCCCCCCTTAGGTCTCCCCCTCTTCTTGGTACCAAGAAAGTTGAGAACGAAGCTGCAGTCCAAGATGTTACTCTCAGGCTCCCACGACCTTTCCTCAGGGCTGCAGCCCTCCCAATCAACCAAAAAAAATCTTTCCCCCCGGGAGATCTTAGAAGCTAGAATTACTTTGACCGTGAAGATGTCAGAGGTACCAGCAACAGGGGTGGGAGAAAGAAGTTTGGGAGATAAGCGGTTAAAGACAGCGGGTTTAAGGAGGGAGACATGGAAAGAGTTATGGATACGAAGGGAGGGAGGAAGATGGAGCTGGTAGGCAACCTGATTAATGCGGCTTTTGACCCTGAAGGGACCCAAGAAACGAGGGCCCAGCTTGTAACTTGGTACCTTGAATCTGACGTACTTAGAAGAAAGCCACACCTTGTCCCCAGGACGGAATTCTGGAGGAGATCTGCGACTCTTATCAGCCTGGATCTTCATACGTGTCGAAGCCTTGAGGAGAGCTGAGTGGGTCTCTTGCCAAATGGAAGAGAAGTCTTGAAGAAGATCTTCGACAGCAGGTACAGAAGAGGAAGTGGTGGTTAGAGGCAGAGGTGGCAGGGGATGACGACCATACACCACGAAAAACTGAGATTTGTTGGAGGCGTAGGATGGCTTGAAATTATAAGAAAACTCCGCCCACGCGAGTAGATTCGACCAATTGTCATGACAGGAAGACACAAAATGACGATGATAGTCTCCCAGGATTTGGTTGATTCGCTCCACTTGACCATTAGACTGTGGATGGTACGAGGAGGAAAAGTCCAATTTGACTCCGAGTTGACCACAGAGAGCCCTCCAGAATTTTTAACAAACTGCACTCCACGGTCCGAGACGATGTGTCTGGGAAGACCGTGGAGGCGGAAGATGTGAAGAAAAAACTGTTTGGCTAGTTCAGGCACGGACGGAAGACCAGGCAGGGGCACAAAGTGAGCCATCTTCGAGAACCGATCCTCCACAACCCAAATGACTGACTTGAGGAGGGAAGATCAGTAATAAAGTCCATGGCTATGTGAGACCAGGGGGTCTCAGGCACAGGAAGGGGCAGAAGAAGGCCCGCTGGTTTCTGACGGGGAACCTTGTCACGGGCACAGACCATGCAGGATTGAACGAATTTGGTGACGTCTCTCTCCAGAGAGGGCCACCAGTACCTTTGAGAGATTAGTTGAAGAGTCTTCTTGACCCCAGGATGACCAGCAAAAAGGAAAGCATGGCCCCACTTGAGAATCTGTAGCTGTTTACGAGGAGGAATGTAGATCTTGCCAGGAGGCAGTAGGCGCATGTCCGTGGGAGCCACAGAGATGAGACATTCAGGTGGGATAATGTGCTGGGGAGAAGGTAGGTCCCCAACAACGTCAGAAGAGCGAGAAAGGGCATCAGCCCTAATGTTCTTGGCAGCAGGACGGAAATGAATCTCAAAGTTGAAGCGGGCGAAAAACAGGGACCAACAGGCTTGACAGGAGGTTCAGTCTCTGGACAGACTGGAGGTATGCTAAGTTCTTATGGTCTGTGAAAATGTTCACTGGGTGAGGAGCACCCTCAAGAAGATGTCTCCATTCCTCTAGGGCCAGCTTAATAGCCAACAGTTCTCTGTCCCCAATGGAGTAGTTCCTTTCAGCGGAGGAAAAAGTTTTAGAAAAGAAGCCGCAGGTTATGGTCTTACCCTTGGACGACTTCTGGGTAAGCACAGCTCCGGCTCCCACTGAGGATGCGTCCACCTCAAGAAGGAATGCCTCTTCAGCCTCAGGAGGCCAGGTCTTAGGATTAGCTCCTTTTCTGGTTAATGCCACTATGGGAGCCACCAGGGTAGAATAATGTGGAATAAATTGCCTGTAGTAGTTAGCAAAACCTAAGAATCTTTGTATGGCCCGGAGTCCAGTGGGGCGTGGCCAATCCAGAACTGAGGAAAGCTTAGCAGGATCCATTTGCAATCCCAGAGCAGAGATGATGTAACCGAGAAATGGCAAGGAGGAACGTTCAAAGAGACATTTTTCGATCTTGGCATACAGGCGGTTTCTTCTAAGACAAGTGAGGACTTGACGAACATGAGCCCGGTGCTGGTCCAGGTTAGAGGAGAATATAAGGATATCATCCAAATATACTACCACACAGGTATAAAGCAAGTCCTGGAAGATATCGTTAACAAATTCCTGGAAGACCGCAGGAGCATTACAAAGACCGAAGGGCATAACCAGATACTCGAAGTGTCCATCCCTGGTGTTAAAGGCGGTCTTCCATTCATCTCCCTCTCGGATGCGGATCAGGTTATAAGCCCCACGAAGATCCAATTTGGTAAAGATCTTAGCACCTCTGAGACGATCAAACAGTTCTGAGATCAGGGGCAGAGGATAGTGGTTCTTGATGGTAATCTTATTAAGTCCTCTGTAGTCAATGCAGGGGCGGAGAGAACCATCTTTTTTAGAGACAAAGAAAAAAACGGCTCCGGCAGGGGAGGAAGACTTCCTAATAAACCCTCTTTGAAGGCTTTCTCGCAGATAGTAAGACATGGCTTGAGTCTCAGGAGGAGAGAGAGGATAGATTCTGCCCCGAGGTGGAGAAGAACCAGGTAGCAGGTCAATAGGACAATCATAAGGCCTGTAAGGTGGAAGAGTCTCTGCTTGTTTCTTACAGAAGACATCTGCAAAATCGTGGGAAGACTTGGGAAGACCCGGTGGCGGAAGCACTGGCGGGACTCATTTAATAGGAGCAGGCTTGAGACATCGGTCAGAGCAGGATGAACCCCAGCGAAGAATCTCCCCGGTGGTCCAATTAAGGACAGGACAATGGCGTTGCAACCACGGAAGACCCAGCAGGAGCTCTGAGGAACAAAAAGGAAGGACAAAAAACTCCAAAGCCTCTGTATGAAATATCCCAATGTCCATCCGAAGAGGCTGGGTACGGTACTGAGCCGTGGCAGAAAGTCTCTCTCCATTTACAGTAGAGATGAGGAAGGGTTTAGGCAGACGGACTATGGGAATTCGGTACTTCTCGACCAAGGAGGCATGGATAAAATTGCCAGCAGACCCGGAGTCCAAGAAGGCGGCAGCCGTAAAGGAGGACTTGGACGGTAGGAACAACTGCACAGATAAGATGAGTCGTGGAGAGGAAGAATCCACACCCAGCAACGCCTCTCCCACGTTTACTAGGTGCGGGCGTTTCCCAAACGTGGAGGACAAAGAGGACAGTCTCTCAGGAAGTGCTCGGTACTGGCGCAGTACAGACATAGATTCTCGTCTCTATGACGGCTTCGTTCTTGTGGGGTCAGGCGAGACCGGTCCACCTGCATGGCTTCCACGGCGGGAGGCCCAGGAACAGGTTGAGGTGGACGGAAAAAAACGGGAGCCAGACGAGGAAAACGTCTTGGACGAGTCTTTTCTTTCTCCTGGAGGAGTTCCTCTTGTCTTTCAGAAAAACGTTTATCAATCCTGGTGGCCAGCAAGATGAGGTCACAGAGGGTAGAAGGCAGCTCTCGAGCTGCAAGGACGTCCTTAATATCAGAATTAAGTCCTTTCTTGAAAGTAGCGCAGAGGGCTTCATTGTTCCAATTAAGTTCTGCGGCGAGTGTGCGGAACTGTATAGCATAGTCCCCCACAGAGGAACCTCCTTGGGTCAAGTTCAGAAGTTCAGTATGGCAGTCTCTGCGGAGGTAACCCGGGCGGGTTCCTCAAAAACGTTACAGAATTCCCGGCAGAAGTTCTGTACAGAGGTGGTGGCAGGATCAGCGCGGTCCCAAAGTGGTGTAGCCCAGGCCAGGGCCCTCCCGGTAAGCAGACTAAGGATAAAGGCAACCTTGGCTCGCTCAGTTGGAAACTGATCTGAGAGTAGCTCGAGATGGAGGGAGCACTGAGACAGGAACCCTCGGCACTGCTTGGGGTCTCCGTCGTATTTGTCCGGCAAGGACAAACGGATTCTGGATCCGGAAGCAACTGCAGGAGGAGAAGAAGCGGCAGAAGCAGACGGAGGTACTGGCTGTTGCTGAGACGGCAGAAGCTGCTGAATCATAGTGGTTAGCTGAGCCAGCTGTTGACCTTGCTGGGCGACAATGGTGGTGAGGTCCGCCAGACTAGGCAATGGAACGTCAGCGGGATCCATGGCCGGATCTTACTGTCAGGATTCGGCAGGCTGGTGGTGGATCCTCTGTGTCAGTGAGGGATTGGCGTGGACCGTACTGGAGGATCGGTTCTAAGTTGCTACTGGTTTTCACCAGAGCCCACCGCAAAGCGGGATGGTCTTGCTGCGGCGGTAGCAACCAGGACGTGTCCTCCGGTAGCGGCTCAACCTCACTGACTGCTGAGACAGGCGTAGTACAAAGGAGAAGGCAGAAGCGTGGTCGGACGTAGCAAAGGTCAGGGCAGGCGGCAAGGTTCACAGGCGAGAGGACAATAGCAATGGGTACGGCAACGGGCAAGGCAAAACACAACTGTAGGGAACGCTTTCAAAATGGCACTAGGCACAAAGATCCGGCAAGGGCAGGAAGGGGAAGAGCTCTTAAATAGGCAGGGACACAGTGGGGGAATCGGGAACCAGCGCATCAATTATTGGTGCGCTGGCCCTTTATATTTACCATAGACGGCGCACGCGCGCACTGGGGAGCGGGGCCGCGCGAGCCGGAATGACGAGGACGGGGCCGCAGCGCGCTGGAGCGCAGGTGAGAAGGAGGGGGACGCGGCACGTGAGCGGTGGCCAGCCGCCACGCGAGCCGCGTCCCCAGTTCAATAGGACCCGCGCTCCCGGTCGGTGTCTCTGACTGGGAGACGCCGGGGACCGGGGGCAGCGGAGGTAGGCAGCGGGCGCTCCGATCCGGAGGCGGGGATCGGAGCGCTCGCTGTAACAGTAGGATTGAAATAATAAACAGAATAGAAAATTGGGCCAGTGGTGGCCACATCTGGGCTGCTGAGAACATCCGGATTTCAGATTTAAACAAAGCTGACGTCAAGAGAAGCGCATAGCCATGTGATGATGCGCTTGTGAAAACCACTGCTTAGCACAGAGAGGTGTAGTCACGGATGCTTCGCTATGGAGCGGCCGTCACATGACTACAGGTGCCCAAACATCAGAGTGGAGACCCCGGCAGGAGAAAGCTAGACTGTCAGTAAATGTCAGCGTGGACTGTGAGCGTCGGCATCAGCAGTTGTGAGCTATGCGCGGCGTCAGTGATCGCTGGCAGCAGTTCAGCAGCTACGTCATAATAAACTAACTGTGCTGGGAACAGTTCGGCAGTTATGTATGTGCAACACTGAATATATTGTGTAGGGGACTGCATGGTGACATAACCAGCTAATGTGTGTGCGAGAGGGGGAAGTACTATAAGAGACAAGAATGTAAACAGTATACACAAGAGGCAATACAAAGAGCTGGTAATAGGAAGAACATAGTGCTATATTACCATGATACTGAAAATGTAATATAAAGCAATATAATACTTATAGAGAAAGGCGTGATGAGCCATAATAGAGAAAGATAATAAGAAAGGGATACTAAAATCATATATATAGTCATACGGGCAACCAGCAGGTGTATAAGAGGTGTATATAGGGATATAAATACATGAAACATACTTATATATAAAAATACATATATATATATTACATAAAATATATAAAAACATATAGAAGAGGAAGCGATAAATAGATAAATAAACATAAGTATGGGCGTGCACACTGACATGTATGTGGATGTTCAGTGTGAAACGACTGGAGGCCAAAATCAGAGCACAGTGCAATTATTATTCGCACATGTATTTGGATAATAAAGGGAGTGTTTATAAGAGAAAACATCAGGATGGTTAATGTATTAAAGGTTACACTAAATCATTTCATTCAGACCCCGGGGACAGGGTGCGGAGGGTTTGTCTTCTCCTTAGTGAGTTATATCTCTGGTTCACATCTTTAGCCACCTGTTCAATGGGAGTTGCCCATATGGAGTTGAAATGGCCATTGTGGCGTTCTGTTATGTGAAACACTATGCAGTAGGAACCCATGTGCTGTGTTGCTGCCGTGTTTGTTCAGGCGTTCCCTGAAACAGCCAATGGTCCTACCGACATATTGTAGGTTGTCCGGGCATTGGAGCAAATAGATGATATATTGTGACCCACAGTTAAGAAATTACTTAATAGGGAATGATTCCCCAGTAACAGTAGAAGAAAAGGTTTTACATACCAGTCATACCTGCTGACCGTATTCTAGCCCTATATGTACTAGTGTCACCTGAGTGATGGGTGTTTTGTGCCTAAAAAACTCAGGCTACCTCTGTTATGTGTGCACCATGATCCCAAAGCAGCCGGACACCTCGGGAGAAATCAGTTATTGTGGGCCCTGTTACGAAAATTCTGGTGGCCCCATGTTCTGACCTCTACACAGTGATCATTAGGTTTGAGACAGAACACAAGGTAGGATGAGGAGATTGTTCCATTGTGTAATATTCTGGACAAGATGTAACTATGAATATATGAAACGTTTAACCCCTTAATGACCCATTATGTTTATTTACCCCCTCTATACCTGGTGGCTCTTGGCCACATTCATCAGCTGAGGGCCGCTGCTAATAGCGGACACGGAGCAATCTCTGGTGCTGGCTATTAACCACTTAGATGCTACTGTCAAAGCTGACATCAACGATTAAACAGCCTTAGTGAGAATCATTGGCGGAGCAGTGGTCTGGA
The DNA here is from genome assembly GCF_029499605.1 of Hyla sarda. Taxonomy (NCBI): domain Eukaryota; kingdom Metazoa; phylum Chordata; class Amphibia; order Anura; family Hylidae; genus Hyla; species Hyla sarda. The sequence goes on from NW_026607574.1 coordinate 531,488, forward strand.
TTGGCTCCTCACGAAGTGAACATGGGGGGCTCATCCATTGTCATGGCAGCCCAAGGCCTTTGCTAGGACTCTGTCACTGCCGGGATTCTGCTATTGATACAGCCTGTCTATGGTCGGCTCTAATGGATCAATGCAGTAAATACATACTGTACTGATCTGTATGAGCAATCCAATGACTGCTCATACAAGTCCTATAGAGGGACCAAAAAGTGTATAAAATTCTAAATATGTTTTTAAAAATGTAAATGACCCCCCTCCAATAATATTTTAACATTTTTGTTTTAAAAATTTAAAAGCTATTTTTGTTGTAATTGTTTTTAAAAAGTAGTAAAGCGTAATGAAAACTATGCAAATTAGATATCGCTGTGATCGTATGGACTGGACTTATATTTTAATGCTTGTTGATATAATGTAAGATCAGTCCCACAAAAAACAAGCTCTCAAATGCAGTGTAGATGGATACATTTTAAAAGTTGTGGCTATGAGGAGAGGAGGAAAAAATTAAGACACAAAAGTTAAAATTTCCTGGGTTGTTAAGGGGTTAATACTGATAATAAAATCTGTGTTATTCTCTGCAGATTCTTGTAGCAGGAGATCAGAGGAGAATCTTATATCTTCAGATTATAAAGCAGATGATGATATCACACAAGATACATATGAAGAACATTCCATTATCCCAGATACACCCTCAGCCCTTCACAGCCAAGATCTGTCATCTCATCCTTATATACAGGTCCTGTCTTCTCAGTCATCACAGAAAGGTCACAGAAGGGGTGTTGGACATCATCAAGCTCATACAGGAAAGAAAACATACTCATGCTCAGAATGTGGGAACTGTTTTACTTTTAAAACAGGTCTTGTTGTACATCAGAGAACTCACAAAAGAGAGAAGCCGTTTTCATGTTCAGGATGTGGGAAATGTTTTACTCAGCAATCACATCTTGTTACACATCAAAGAACTCACACAGGGGAAAAGCCATTTTCATGCTCAGAATGTAGAAAATGTTTTACTCAGCAATCACATCTTGTTTCACATCAAAGAACTCACACAGGAGAGAAGCCATTTTCATGTGCAGAATGTGGGAAATGTTTTGCTCAGCAATCAGATCTTATTAAACATCGGCGAACTCACACAGGGGAGAAGCCATTTTCATGTGCAGAGTGTGGGAAATGTTTTACTCAGCAATCAACTCTTGTTAAACATCAAAGAACTCACACAGGGGAGAAGCCATTTTTATGTGCAGAGTGTGGGAAATGTTTTGCTCAGCAATCAGATGTTGTTAAACATCAAAGAACTCACACAGGGGTAAGGCCATTTTCATGTTCAGAATGTGGGAATTGTTTTACTGACAAATCAAGTCTTGTTAGACATCTAAGAATTCACACAGGAGAGAAGCCAATTCAGAGCAGTAAATGATGCAGATAACACATCTATATATTATCCATGTACATAGGATATCTGACATTTATACATACAGTGATCCCCCGACTTATGATGGCCCCGACATATGATCATTTCAACATATGATGGCCTCTCAGAGCCCATCGTATGTTGAAGGCAGCCTCGACATATGATGCTGCTGTGTGTCGGGGCCATCGTACAAACAGCTATCTGACAGCACTGACAACTTCAGCAACTGACAGATAGTTGTTTAATGTGCCCCGTTCTGCCTCCTATTACTCACATGCTGTCCTGCTAACTCACGGAGGCTTCCACTGTGAGCTCCGTGTAAGCCCCGCCCCCCCCAGTGCAGCCATAGCCAATAGCCTGCAGCATCTTGCTGCAGGCATCCAATGAGCTGCTGGCTGCCCTCCCCTTCCTTTCCTATAGAGCTGTAGTCGGCAGGATGGTAATGGAGGACATTCTGTCCCCCCCTGAAGGTATTTAAAGAACTGTACAGTCCTGTATGCGATGTCACACATCACATACAATACATATACACACTATACACCCCATACATCAATGTTTCCCTATCAGTGTGCCTCCAGCTGTTGCAAAACTATAACTCCCAGCATGCCCAGACAGTGAATGGCTGTACATGCATGCTGGGAGTTGTAGTTGTGCAACAGCTGGAGGCACCCTGGTTTGTTAAACACTCCCCATACACTCCACATACAATGGCCATCCCAGAACCAATTAGCAGTTTCCCATAGAGATATGTATTCAACATACAATGGTTCCGAGGCCCCAGAACCAATTACCATTTTTACATAGACATATGTACTCGACATATGATGGTTTCAACATATGATGGTTCTCCTGGAACCAATTAATATCATATGTTGAGGGACCACTGTATATCATATACTGCATCTCCAAACTTGTTACCAATTGTCAATAAACGTTTTCTCTCTTATATGATTTATTATTCTTATATTCATCTCTGCACACTGGACTTATAATAAATGTAATATTGTCTCTGACGTTGTATATAGGGAATGTAACGCGTCAGTGTTGTCCCCGCCCCCTTCTCATTATGATTATAGAGACTTTAATTCAAGGCATCAGACAGGATCCGCGCGTCTCCCTTGAAGGTCGTCTCTTCTAACCATAACTGTTTATTAGATTTTTTCAATTTTATAAGAACAGCAATAAAAGTAAGTTTAACTACATTGCACAGGTGTAACAGACATGAGTAGTGCAGTACCCTCAGAGTCAAGAAAGTAAAACACAATAAACAGGTCATAATAGCAAGGTCATAAATGACTTTGATATCAACCTCTTCACTAGCATCAAATACCGGTATAAATAGGACAGAGCATACAACCACCCATGTGCACCGACAACACAAGACCAATAAGCTGACACACAAACAAACAGACAAGCAGAACAAAATATAACAATACAACACACGAAAAGGGGGAAGAGGGGAGGGGGCCACGAAAGACAAAGAAAAGGAAAAGATAGAAGACCTGCAGACACATGTGAAACCCCAGGAAGCTCACTCCAGACCAGCTGAAAGACGAAGAGGACCAAGGGTATTAGTAAGGGACGCCAGGGAGTACCATTCAGTGTGACGGAAAGGTAACACTATGGCATCAATTGGGTTGTGGTATAGTGAGCGGACAGGAAAGTACACCACTTTGCAAAGAATTTCCTTGCATTGTGTTCTCTGTGTCTTTCTGTGTCCAGTCTGTCCACCTAAAAGAAAGTCTTAATTTCTACCACATCGGCTATGACCGGCATGGGAGTCTTTATCCAGTCACACATAATTATGCGCGTACTTTGCAACAGAAAGATCAACAGACTGAGGAGTAAATGGAACCCGAACGGTCCAATACCTAGTGATATAGTCTACAACGTCCCCCCAAAAGCTCTGCGACTTGGAACAGGACCAAATGCCATGATAAAAATCCCTGTCGGGAGTATTGCATTTCGGACAGGCAGTATGTCTGTCTGGGAATGCAGAGGTAGCCGGGATATTAAAGCCCAAGTAGCCAAAGTGCATTAGCTTAAAAAAACGTTTCGCGCCAGCGCTCATTGATGACATTATCCTTCACTTTTCACCAACCCCCCAATATCCGCTCGCGTACATCAGGATCCTGAAGAATTGACTCCTATTTAGCAAAAAGTGTATGTTTGGAGACCTTTAAAAGACGGTCATTAAAGTATCTATACAAAGCCGAAATAGACGCCTTCCTAATTTATGGACCTACCTTGTCTTCAAAAGAGGAGGAAGACAATTCGGAGGACAGTTCCTGAGCCGGGACTTGCAAAAAGAGAGAAGTTGAGACACTTGGAGAAAATGAGAAGGCGGCAGAGAGAAGTTAGTAATTTCCTTCGGGCGGAGCCACCGTCTTTCCTCAGCATGCATCAACTGTCTTGCCACATTTATCCCCTTCCTACGCCAAACCTCAGACAAACTGTTCTCTCTGCCGTGGAGAAATTCTGGATGACCCCAGAGATTGAGACACCCAGATATCAAAAAAGGTAGACCATAGGCCCTACAAACAGCTTTTTACGTTAACATCGTGTCCATAATTACTAATGAACGCATTATATGGGTGGGAAGGCATGGGATGCGGATATGGAGGCACGAAACCAAATTCCAAGGAGAAGTGAGATCCGCCTCCAGAGAATTGTTGGAATGAAAACTAGACTCATGGAGCCAGTCTATGACATGTCTAGAGAGGCATAAGAGTTATAGCCATATAAAGCATGTGAAGGCTGAGTTTAGAGTAGTCACAGCCTTATGTTTAAATAAAACAAGCAGGGTTTGTAACTGGTATAAGAGTTGAGGAAAGCTGATCATTTTGATCAAATGACATTTGCCTAGGAAGGAGATTGGTAATTGATGCCAGCGACGAAGCTCATCCTGGATCTGCTCGAACAAAGGGGGATAATTCAAGGTGTAGAGGGAAGAGGGGTCTCTACCAATTTTTATACCTAAGTAAGTGATATGGGGCTTGACAAGATCCCCGGGTATGCCCAGGGTATTCCAATAAGAGGTAGACCTAGAGGGTCCCAGCGGGAGTAGTTCACTTTTTAGTTGATTGATTTTATACCCAGAGAAGGTACCAAAATGAGCTAAAGTGGACATCAGGGGGGGTGTAATGGGCACTCGGATTGGCTAGGAAGATCAAAACATCATCCACAAAAAGGGTCAATTTGACTGTTTTGCGCTGGATTGCAATGCCCTGATACAAATCAGAGTCCTCCAGGTGACGGCTAAAGGTTCCAGATTGAATAAAAGAGGGGACAGGGGACATCAATGTTGCATCCCTTTAAAAAGAGGGAAGGAGGGAGATAATATGCCTGGTGTGAATTTGTGCCTGGGGGGGAAGCATAGAGACCCCCTAAAAATTTATGGAAATGACCAGTAATGCCAACCTTGTCCAACACCATCCCAAGCCAGTCCCACCTGACATTATCGAATGCCTTTTCGGCATCAAGTGCCAGAAACAGTGGTTGTTCCCCAGGCTCAGGACGGTGCTGCATCCTATCCAGGACAGTTAACACTTTGCAGATATTAGTCACTGATGACCCAAAGCCCACTTGGGAAGGACCTATCAACAAGAGCAGAAACACACTTAAGCGATCAGCAAGCATTTTAGACACTAGCTTAAGGTCTTGGTTAATAAGGGATATGGGATGTTAGGATTGGGGCAGGAGGGGATCCTTGCCGGGCTTTAGAAGGATATTAATGACGGCTGTGTTTGAGTGCAAAGGCCAAGAGCCAGAATGCAGGAGATGGTTAAAGTAAGACGTTAATGGGGGCGTCACTTCATCAATCAAGACCTTATAAAATTCACCGGAGAAACCATCAGGGCCCGGCCCTTTCGCATTATGGAGACCTTTAATGTTCTGCCGAACTTCATCTTCAGTGAAGTCCCCATTAAGAGCATCTCGGTGATCGGAGGACAGTGAGGGCAATTGAACCGACTCCAGAAATGTCTTACCAAATACCATATCCACAGGGGAAAATGTCATAATATCCTGGTACGTAGCGCACCGTGATGTACGTTTACGTCACGTACATAGGTGAGTGCAGGCGCTTCCTCTCACTTCATAGTCGGCGGGTCATGCAGCTGATGTCCGCCATTAACCCTTCAGATGCTGCAATCGATCAATTGCTGGACTATTGTATTGTATGCAGAGGAATCGTGGGGGGCATACAATACAATAGTCCAAATGGTGGCCAAAGTCGCCCCTCAAATCAGACTATATTAGAAGAGTGCAGATATCACTGATCAGGGCTATCCTATGGCAGAGCACTGAACAGTAAAATTATGTTTTCTTTACATTTTGTCCCACAAATAATTTTATTTTTTCATATCATCACATCAGCACCACAATGAGATTGCCCCCATTGATCCTAAAGGAACAGGAAGCAGAAAGAGGTTAAAAGGCCCCTCCCCGGACAACCCCTCAGTGTTTCCTGTTCCTTTAGGAAGCATTGAGGTTTTACATCCTGGTCCTGGGGCTGGTGTCAGGATCGGTGTGGGCCAAGCCAGGCGGCAGAGGTCGGTCGTCCTAGGATTTCCCCCTCTCAGATGCCGCTCCGGGTTGCGCGCTCTGCGCTAGTCTCCCGGACCCTCCAAGTCCCTGCCGCGGCGCTCGGGGAGTTTAAGCAGCGGGGAGATAGGCGTGCGGGACCTCGGGCGCACGCGCGTGTCCCCCCTGGTCTTTTCTGTTCTCCGGCGGTTCCGGCGCTGGCTTGTGACATCACGTTGCGCAGGGTGCTGGGATTGCCAGAGACCGGAAGTTCCGCCTCCTCTCTCAGCGCGGATTTTGAATCATGGCCGGGCGGTGCTGCACGTGGGGACGCCGATTGGAAGGCGCCAAAACCCGAATCAGCTGGGCTATTTAAAGGTAAGACTCACCCATTTTATGTCTTATGCTAAAATGGACGCTACCTCTGCAATTCGCTCTGAGTCTGCGGAGTTAGGGAAGTCGATCAGCCCAGTGAGTATCTGGCCCTCAAGTCAAGCCTAAGAAATGTGCCATATGATTTGAAAAAATTACCTGAAGGACATCTAAAATCCTTATGTAATTCCTGTACGGCCCAGATTGGTCAGCAGGAGACTCCGTCTTTTATGTCCATTCCAGCAGTCCCATGGTGCCAGAGTCACACAAGAATCCTTCAGAAACACATTCTCAAAGTCTGGAACCGCTCGCAGAGTTCGCTGGAGAAGAAGACGAAAATTCCTCTTTCTGTCAAAAATTCTCTCATTTGGTGCATGAAGAGGAAAAACCTGGAAAAAGGAGTATCCTGGGTTCCCCTTCCTGTGGTGACAGTCACAACAGACGCCAGTCAAAGAGGTTGTGGCGCATGTTCAGAATTCTTACCTACAGGACACTTGGTCAGAGGAAACTCGTCTGCGCTCCTCCAACTTCATAGAACTGAAAGCCGTATTCAAGGCGCTGAAGGCTTCTCAACACCAAATCTGGAATCATCATGTGAAGGTTTACACCGACAACGCTACCACAGTAGCCTTCCTAAATCATCAGAGAGGAACAAGACACAGCCTTCTACAAGCCTTGACAGAAAAGATGTTTCTTTGGGCGAAAGACAAGATATTGTCACTTTCTGCTGTGCATCTCAAGAGAAGCGAAAACATCCAAGCAGATTATTTAAGCCGACATCAGATCAATCCAGGGGAATGGGAGCTCAATCCACAAGTTTTTCAAGATCTTGTCCTGAAGTGGGGCATTCCAGAAGTGGATCTATTCGCCACAAGGAAAAATGGGACAGTAAACAAATTCTTTTCCCTGTTTCCAGGCGATCTCCCGGAGAAAGTAGATGCACTTCAACATAGCCTATGCGTTCCCTCCTTTCCCTCTGATCAGCAGGTCTCTACAGAAGATATGGATAGAGAAGACCAAAGTGATATTCATAGCCCCAAGGTGGCCCAAAAGAGGTTGGTACACTCTACTTCAACATCTCTCCATAGATCACCCTTACCCTCTACCAGTAAGAGAAGATCTCCTGCAGCAGGGTCCTCTACTATTCAAGGATCTAACAAACCTGCAGTTGACAGCCTGGCTTTTGAGCGGTCAGTGTTGATTCAGAGGGGCCTGTCCCACAGAGTAATAGATACTCTATTAAAAAACAAAAAACCTTCTACTTCGGCTATTTATTGGAAACAATGGACAAAAATTTGTCTCCTGGTGTGGTTCCTCCCCTCCAAATCCTTTGAACCCTGATATACCTCAAATCTTAAACTTTCTTCAAGAAGGATTTGACAAAGGATTATCCATCAGTACTATGAAAGTACAGGCAGCAGCCTTAGGTTGCTTTTTTGATACAAGTATCGCAGAGCATAAGTGGGTCAGAAGATTTTTTTGGTGCGGTGTCAAGACTGAAGCCGAAGATGGGGCGTGGCTTGGCGGTTGAGATGAGCGGTCGCATGGAGTAAGTGCTCCCGCTCAGGACCTGCAATTTCATTATCCTGGACTGAATCCTGGAGACTTTGACCCCACGAACCCGACTGAGGACCCGTAATATGCCTCCTCAACCGGATCAAGCTAAACAAAAAGACCGCACGGCGGTCGAGAAGCTCAGAGATTATGCCCGTGCTGAAAAACAAGATGGCGCTGGACAGGCCGGAGCGCGCTCTGCAGCAATAGGGGTGAAGGGCCTGCCGCCTGATCTCCCAGACTCTCCTGAACCGTCTCTGCGGGAGGTTAGTGACACCCTTCTCATGGCCATACAGAACTGTAGGACATCTCTTACCGGCAAATTGGAGGAGGTACGGGTGGACGTAGGCCTCCTGCGTCAGGACATGCAAACTCTCCGTGAGCGGGTCACGGAGACGGAGTCCCGTATCTCAACACTGGAAGATTCTGTGCAGCCCTTGCCCTCCTCCCTCCGGGAGGTGCAGGAGCAATTGGAGGGCGCTCGGCAGAAAAATGATGATTTAGAGAACCGGTTGCGCCGGAATAACATCAGGGTGATTGGCCTTCCTGAGCGGGCGGAGGGCCAGAACCCCGGGGCCTTTGTTGAAACCTGGATTAAGGAACTCTTCCCGGACGCTCAGTTTTCAGCGGCCTATGCTGTGGAGAGGGCACATAGAGTTCCTGCTAGGCCGCCGGTTCCTGGGGCACCCCCGCGCCTGCTGTTGGCGCGCTTTCTCAACTGTAATGACAGAGACCTGATTCTCCGTTCTGCTAGACGACTCCCTGAGATCAAGGTGCACAATGCTAAGGTATCCATTTTCCCTGATTTCTCATCTGACCTGCAACGCAAGAGGGCCTCCTTCACATCGGTGAAGGCTCGGCTGAGGGAGCGTGGTGTGCCCTATTCTATGGCTTACCCTGCACGCCTCCGGGTGGTGGACGGAGATCGAGCCATCTTTTTCTCCTCCCCGGTCGAGGCGGACGACTGGCTGCGCGGGCGGCGCTGATCCGGGACCTCCCGTTATGGACTTGTGACCTGCTATCTTGCACTCGGACTGGGATGGCTCTGAGGACCCTTTTCTTCTATTTCTTCTCCTTCTTCATGAATGGCTGCAGCTCAGGACCTCTAGGCCACGGAACAGGTACTGTGCCCCTTTCCCATACCTGGATACCCCCTTCCCAACTGGTCCCCTGGACTTCCACCTTTTCCCCCAGGCCCTGATGATATATTCCACCCCCCCCCCCCCTCCTGATCCATGGGACTGGTCTTTGTGGCGGACCTATGTCACTATCTGACCGCCTGATTGTACCGTGGACTATGCTCTGGACACCATGTCGGACGCTCTGGTGCGCCTTTGCTAGGTTCCAGCTCCCTGACACTCTGGCAGATTCGCTCAGGGGCATGCAGTGAGTCTGTCCTGGACTACCTCTATAACCCATACTGTGGATAATATCAGGATGTCGGTACCGAAATGTTTTTGTTTTTATTTCTCTGTGTCTTATCTCCCTGGACTCTCCACCCTACGCAATATACACGTCCCCTCTGATAGCTGCTGGCCGGGATGTACCCTGGTATATTTGCTCACACCTACACCGTCCCCCCCTCCTTTCTCCCCCCCCCCCTCCTCCCTTCCCCCTTTTTTCCCCCCTCCTCCCTTTCCCCCCCCCCCTCCTCCCTCCCTTTCCCCCCCCCCCTCCTCCCTCCCTTTCCCCCCCCCCCTCCTCCCTCCCTTTTCCCCACACCTCCCTTCCTTTTATTGGGCTCTCCTACCCCTTTCCTAATCCGTGTCCGCCTTTCCCTTCCTTTTCTCTTCCTTTCCTTCCCTCCCCCCCTCTCCCCCCGCACATGTGCAATTTGAATTGTATATATTCTTGTGCCCTTCCCCGAGCGGGATTTGATGCTACTCCCTCTTTTATTCGTCTGCTTTTTCCCAATGGCCTGTGGCTCCTCTTCTCCTTTCCCCCCTTTTTTTTTTCTGCCTTCCCAGCTGCCCCTGCCCTTCCTCCCTTAGCCATTCTTCATTCTAAATCTCTCCCTCGTCTCTATTGTCTTCATCTCTGATGCTTGGACTTGTTCCTTTCTCTAGGGGGCTCCCTCCTAGTCTGCCCTTGACTTACATTCTCTTCTGTCCCTACCTCTGGGTTACTATCTATGCATATATTGTATAGGTCAATTTCTTTATTTTTGCATATGTAAGCAGGTTCTCCCCACTAGTTGGAGCTGTTGCTCTTCTGATGCCTGGTTGGCTTCCAGTATACATTGTTCTATGTTCTCTTTGATTAACTGGTTATATAATTGTTAGGGGGATGTTGCTTTGTATATGTACTCTACCTCAGATGCTATCTGGTGAATGTGTTCGGCCATTGATTGCTTATCTGTCATGTGTCAGCAGACCCGTGCGTCCTTGTCTTGTCTTGTCTGGTGTGTGGCTGTTGTATGTATATGCCCGTGCACTGCTCTACTATGGCGAGTCTTAGAGTGATGTCATGGAACGTTAGGGGTGTGCGTACACCGCGCAAGCGTGCCCTGATATTTGCACATATTAGAAGACACCGCCCTCATATAGTTACTCTTCAGGAGACCCATTTAACGCCTGATAGAGCCCACCTTTTGTCTAGGCCTTGGGTCCAATGGTCTCATCATTCCTTCCATTCGTCCTATTCTAGAGGGGTTTCAATATTGGTTAGTAGATTGGTGAGATGGGATCCGGTCGCGGTCCGTAGGGATCCTCAGGGTCGTTACATCTTTGTACATGCATACTTGAATAATGTCCCGTATGTGTTTCTTTTCATCTATAATCCTCCCCCTGCCTCTATGGAAATATTGCATAAGGCTGTCACTTTTGCTGCTGCATATCCCTCAGCACGGGTCCTCTGTATGGGCGATTTTAATATGGTGTTAGACCCCACACTAGACCGTCATAGCGCTAGAGGTACTGTCCTGGCTACTGGCGGGGATTCCCTTTCCTCATTTCTTGGGGAGGTGGGGTGGGTGGACATATACCGTGAAAGGTTTCCACATACTAGACAGTACTCATGTCACACATTGGGACATCATGCGCTGTCCAGAATCGACCTGGCGTGTGGTAACTCGCTACTTATGTCTCAGGTCACCGCGATCTCCTACGAGCCGCGTGCTATATCTGACCATTCTCCCCTATTGCTTGATGTCTCCATGGTCGGTTCTGGCACATCGCGTAGATGGAGGATCCACCCCTTTTGGTTGGATCAGATTGGCCCTAATGATAGAATCCCTGATCAACTTCAGGTATTTCTTGAGGCTAATACCCCCGAGGGGTCCCCGGCACTGGTGTGGGAAACGTTGAAAGCCTATCTGAGGGGGTGCTTACGCTCTACTATTTCATTCATCAAGAGATCTACAGTTAGGAGGGAGGAGGAATTGGCTCAGAGTTGTGCACAATTGGAAGCTCGTTATGTGGCGGACCCGTCGGAGGCTAATGAGATCTTGTGGCTACGGGAGGGGCGACAATATATGTTGCACCTCCACGAAAAGGCCAATAGGAAATTATTCTTCACCAAACAGTTTTATTTTGAGCACGGGAACCAATCTAGTAAGTTACTGGCTCATATAGTCAGACAAAACTCCTCTGTTGCTCCTATTCTTAAACTCCGGGCCTCGGATGGGTCCGTCATGTTGGGTAATGATGAGCTATTACAATGTTTCTCTACGTTTTATTCTACTTTATATACTTCGCAGGTGCAGTATGGTGTTGCTGAGTTGGCTGCCTACCTGGACGGCATTGATTTTCCTAAATTATCGGCTGAAGATAGGGACTTTTTAGATGCTCCTCTCACTTTATTGGAGTTGCAAGAAGCTTTGGCAGACATGGCCAGGGGTAAGTCTCCGGGCCCTGACGGCCTCCCTTTGGAGGTTTACTTGAAGTACAGTGACGTACTCCTGCCTCCTCTGCTAGCTATGTATGAAAGAGCCTTTACTGATGGGGTCCTGCCTGATTCCTTATATGAGGCGACGATTGTTGTCCTCCTAAAACCTGATAAAGATCCTATGGAGTGCGGTTCCTACAGGCCTGTCTCCTTATTGAACCTTGATTATAAACTACTAACTAAAGCCCTGGCCAATAGACTGAATCGGGTTGTATTGTCGCTTGTGCATCATGATCAATCCGGCTTTATGCCGGGCAAATCCACTTCGGATAATATCCGTCGTGTCCAAACTGCCGTCCAGGTGGGTGGTGTTATGGGAGGGGACTGGGCCGTGGCGTCACTTGATGCAGCTAAGGCCTTTGACTCGATTGAGTGGGGATACCTCTTAGAAGTGCTTTGTAGGTTTGGCTTTGGTCACAATTTTAGGTCCTGGGTCTCCCTCCTCTACAGGTGTCCGCGGGCCCAGGTCCTTGTGAATGGTGTGTGTTCTCCCCTATTTCACCTAGGTCGGGGTACGCGTCAGGGGTGCCCCCTGTCCCCGCTTCTGTTTGCGGTGGCGGTGGAGCCCCTTGCTTTGCGTATACGTCAGGATCCTGGTTTCCGGGGCATGTCTGTGGGAGGTAGGGAGGACCGCATAGGCCTTTATGCCGATGATATGGTTCTCTTTGTGTCTGACCCCACTACAATGATCCCCTATGCGATCGACCTGATGGATCGTTTCGGATTTTTTTCGGGACTGTTCATTAATTGGTCCAAATCGGCGGTCATGCCTCTACTGCCTAGAGCGTGGCCCCCGACGTTGGGTGGTCTCCCGGTTGTCACTACATTTAAATATTTGGGGGTATATATCAATAGGGATCCCGTGCTAGATCTTGAGGTCAATGTTCTCTCCCTCCTGCCCTACATTAAATCTAAGTTTAGGATATGGGCCCAGCTGCCACTGTCCGTCTCTGGACGTATTAATCTTATCAAACTTATTATTCTCCCCAAATGCTTGTATACCCTAGAACATGCTTCGGTTCCTGTCCCTAAATCCTTTTTTGATTCTGTACATTCCCTTCTGTCTCCGTTTATTTGGGGACCTAGCAGACCTAAGATTAGTCTCACAACTCTCCAGCGTCCCAAGCTGGAGGCGGGTATGTCCCTTCCTGATTTTTATTTGTATTACCTGGCGGGGCAGTTGAGATATATTAGACATTGGGTTCTGGGAGACTCCATGCCCGACTCTGAACAATGCCTGGATAGGTTCGTCCCCTCAGTGTCTCCCCGGATGCTCTTAGAAAGCCCTACTCTAGGGGGTCGTGCTTATCTACCTTTACATAAGCTGGCTGTAAAAGTGTGGCGGGCCGCTAAGTCAGTATATGGATATGCTGATATCCCGTCTGATACCCCTCTATGGCACAACCCCTTTCTCATCCATGTGGGTGAGACTCTAGACTCTGTTTTTTGGATGAATGCTGGTGTGCTCACTCTGGGCGATGTGTATAGGGATAATGTTTTGTGTTCCTTCGAGCAACTGCAATCAGAATATGATTTACCCCGACACTGCTTCTTTAAATACCTACAGCTCCGTCATGCATTGTCAACACAGTTCCCTGCTGGACGTGCACCCATATCGGCATTCCCTCTTATTGGTGTTTTAAAATCGCAGGGTCCTAGGGGACTGGTGTCCATCCTATATACGCACCTCATTCAGGCCAAGAACTCCCGTTCCCGGTTGCCGGCTGTCCGACACTGGGAATCTCATATTCCCAATTTGACTAAAGATGATTGGGAGGAGATGCTTTCCTCACATATGATGGTGTCTCCTTCTGCTAATAATAAACTGATTCAACTAAATATTATACATTATAGTTACATCACCCCCGTTCGTTTGCATAGAATGGGTCGTTCTGACTCGGACGCCTGCCATCGATGTGGTGCGGCTAAAGCTGATTTCTGGCATCTTATCTGGGCTTGCCCTGATATAAGATCCTTCTGGCAGGATGTCCTTGGTCTTCTTGCCACATTTATCCAACCTTCCCCGGGGTGTGACCCTCTGATTTGTTTATTTGGAGTTCTGGATGAGGAAGTGTGGCCACATTACGTGCGCACTTTACTGCGAGAATCCTTATTTTTTTGCTAGGAAGGCGATTGCCCTCAAATGGATGGACCCCGGCCCGCCTTCCCTGTCTCAGTGGAAAGCTTTGGTTAATGCTATGATACCCTTCTCCCATCTTGTTTATAAGAATAGAAAATGCCCTGGTAAATTTCTTTCTGTGTGGGGTCCCTGGTGCTCCTCACCATTGACCCAATGTTCATACTCTGCATCCCCTGAGGGGACTTAAGGTCATGACTGCCCATCCCTTTCTAAATGTGGTTGTATATACCCCTTTGATTTATGTGTGTTAAGATGTTGTGCTGGATGTGTGTACTCCCTCCCCTCTGTGGACGCATGGGTCTGCCTTAACATTAGAAACATTATGCTTGGTACTCGTGACTAGATGTGGTGATATCTGCTGAATTCTACACTACGGCCTCTATTCAATATTATTTTGCCGATTTTATATTACATACCATCCCCCTTTTCTTTTCTTTTCCTTTTTTTTCGTTCACCTTGTTCACCCTCTTTTTGTGTTAAGGTTTCTCAACTGGTTGTTCTTGGTTTTCCTCAGACTGTGTCCTCACTGCACTGATTACTGCCGGATCTTTATATGATATTATGTCGTTTACATCCTGCTTACTTGTACATGTTCTCAGTGCCTTTTTTTAATTGTGTACTCCGCTTTATACCATTTTGCTCTGTGAGGCGAGTTGTCTGATGTTTGTTTAATCTTCAATAAAACGTATTTAAAAAAAAGACTGAAGCCGAAAATATCTAACCTGTCTCCGCCTTGGGATCTCAATTTAGTGCTTTCTAGTCTCACCAAGGAACCTTTTGAACCACTTTCAGACTCCTCTATAAAATTCCTAACCTGGAAAGCGGTCATCCTGACAGCCATCACAACTGCAAGAAGAGTAAGTGAGATTCAAGCATTATCAATTGAAGAACCCTACCTTACCGTGCTTGAAGACAGAATTATACTCAAACTAAATCCAGCTTTTTTACCGAAAGTGGTAACAAACTTTCACAGGTCTCAAGATATTATCTTACCAACTTTTTGTAATTCCCCCAAAAATAAAAAAGAAGAGATATTCCATTCCTTGGATGTCAGGAGAACCATCCTTTTCTACCTACAACAGACCAAGGATTGGAGGAAAGATCAAAATCTCTTTATTCAGTTCCAGGGCCCTAATAAAGTGAAGAAAGCCTCTAAAAGCTCTATTGCCAGATGGGTGAAGTCATCTATTACTGAAGCTTACAGAAGATCTGGAGAACAAGTTCCTGAACAGCTAAAAGCTCACTCAACCAGAGCAATGGCGGTCTTCTGGGCTGAAAAATCTTCTGCTTCATTGGAGCAGATCTGCAGAGCAGCGACTTGGTTGACACCTCACACCTTCTTTAAACACTACAAATTGGATGTAGCCTCGTCTCAGGATTTGGCCTTTGGACGGAAAGTGCTGCAAGCTGTAGTCCCTCCCTAGACATCATTAATCTGGTATGTCTCATTGTGGTGCTGATGATATGAAAAGGGGGAATTATGACTTACCGATAATTCGGTTTTCTTGAATCATCACATCAGCACCCTTTAATCCCTCCCTAAGTAGTGTACGTATGTTTAGTTCTTTATATGTATGCTTCTTAGTAATTTGTAAACACTGAGGGATTGTCCGGGGAGGGGCCTTTTAACCTCTTTGTGCTTCCTGTTCCTTTAGGGTCAATGGGGAGCAATCTCATTGTGGTGCTGATGTGATGATTCAAGAAAACCGAATTATCGGTAAGTCATAATTCCCCCTTTATTATTTATTATTATGGTTTTATGTTTATATGTGTAGTCATATTTGTTCCTCTTATCTCCTCCTTATGTCATATTTGTTATTTTTTCAGCTTGCTGCTTTGGGATGATGCCTCCATCCGGATTTTCCTCTTTCTCGTATCAGTTTTTTTCTTATATGATGAGCCTTATCCAATATACATTGTGGTTTTTTACTTATTATTATTGGGATACATTTCTTATTTATAATATTTATTACAATCTTTGAGGGTACCCTCCTTATTTACAATTATTTCACTGATAAATTTTATGAGTCAAAAATATATTATTATTTAGTTATTCTATTATCCTTACTAATTATAACTTTCATCATTAAATTCATTATTAATAATATTATTTTCATTATTATTATTATTTTTGTCTTATACACTTATAATTTTATGCCACTATTTATCATTATGGATTATATATACTTAGTTCACATACACATTATATTATTATATAATTTTTTTAATATTTTTCACAATATTTCATATATACACTCTAGCACTTTATTACACTATTTTCCTTACATACACATTATTTTTTATATTTATTTCATTATCATATTTATTTTATTATGACTTTTATTGGTCGCACATTATATAGTCATTATTTTTATACTGATTAGCACTTTATATTATATATATATATTTATATATTTTATATCATTTATTGATAGACACTATAATTTTTTTTATATATAACTACATAATACACTACTTTTTGCACTTTATGATTATGTACCAGTAGGTGGCACTGTTACACCTTATATATTAGAATTATACTAGATTTATTATGTTATATTTATATTCATTCATGTACTTTCTTTTTCAGATCATACTTGGGATGTCGGGTGCTTCATTCACTTTGTTCTTTTCACTTACCTGATTTTCCGGATGGTGGTAGGTTTAACACTTTATTGTTACATACACTTGTTTTCACATTTATCACTTTTTTGTACACATATAACACTGGTGGCTTTTCTGATTTGCTTTTTCTTTCTTTTCTTTTTTATTTTGATCTCCCTTATTGTTTTTGACTCTAGTTAGCGGTGCGTTACTACTATATTCTTACCTGCGCATGCGCAAGCGTCTCAGCGTTGCTACGGTTACTCAGCCCGCTTCTATTCACTGCATTATACTGCCGGATGTGCACCATCTTCGATACACAGTTCTCGCAAGAGCTGTTTCACCGGCCGGTCATGTGATCCATTTTGATCACGTGATCCGGCCGGGTGTAAGACTTCCGGTATTACGGCCGGAACAGGATATATTACGTGTTACAGGCGGCAAGCGGAGTAAGGTAGGATTGTGTTTATTGGAGGACAGATAGAGCGATGCATACATGGATTATTGTTATTGGCTGCATATGCATATAAATAGTGTCACTATACCCGTTGGTAGCCACGCCCCCTGAGGAAGCTCAACGGAGCAAAACATATGTAGGGGTATTGCATGTGTATTTGGTAAGGCTCATCATGTATTTGTGTATTATTTACGGCGTCTATCTCCCTCTCTGCCTATTTACTCCTATTGTTAGGATTGTAATAATTTACTATGGTAGAATAATAGTAATAATTTAATAATTATTTATTTATATAGCGCCTACAGATTCCGCAGATTCCGGGTGTGATACTTTTTTGTCATTTTTTTTTACTGGCCTACCTTTTTGCTTGTATTCCGTGATCTATTTCCTGTGAGTGTCATTTTAATACATTTTATATTGTGTGTACTTTAATAAAGTTGGTTTATATTTTCATTATCATTTTGGAGTGTTTCCCTATTTTTTGGAGTATATGGTGTTAGTTGGGACACTGTTTTCTACTACCCTGGTGGACGGTTCTAGTCCTCAGGAGGATTTATTTGGAGTCTAATTTACAAATATGTTTAACTTTCTGGCTCCAGTTGATTTAAAAAGAAAAAAATAAATAGTTTTTCCACTGGAGTACCCCTTTAAAGTACAAGTTAGTACAGAGAATACCTGCTATGTATGTTTTGGAGTTTTTTTTGTAATAATATATGGCTTTATTGGGACAGGGACCATACGTTTTTATTTAGGACCTGAAGCTGCTTTCGTCTAATCGCTGTTATACTACACCACCATACATCTGTACTACAGCGCGGTATAATAATTGTCAGTGTTACCGAGGTCGGGCCTCATAGGCAACAGCGCCTGGTAGACCTGGAGGCCATGACTGGGGGAGCAAGACAGTTTAACCCTATAGATGCCACAATCAGTACTGACTGCGGCATACATAGGGTTACACTGCCAAGACAGTCGGGAAAGTAATCCCGCCCAGGACATAAAAGTACATCACGGACTTGCAGGAGGAGTTTGCTTTACCGCGCTCCTCGTTTTATCGGTACCTGCAACTCTGTCACGTGTACGAAACTCAAAATCGTCTGCGGCTGATGGAGGTGAAAACTAACAGGGTCCTAGAATCGGTTATTGTGAGACGGGAATCTGCTGGAGTTATTTCTTGGCTGTACGGTGAGCTATTGAGTTTTTACCATGAACAGTTCCCTTTGACGGTCCGACATAAGTGGGAGAGAGACCTTGGTGGGCTGAGTGATGAGGAATGGTGTATAGTCTTGTCGCTTACCCCGTCGTTGTCTCTGTCGGAGGCTAACAGGCTGTCATAGCTGTTCTTTCTACATAGGGTGTATAAGACCCCTCTGTTCTTATATAAGGTTGGTGTTCGGTCCGACTCTGCCTGCCCTAGGTGTGGGGAGTTGGAGGCTCACTTGCTTCACATGATGTGGGAGTGCCCCGTTTTAGATGCTTATTGGGCTGATGTGTTACGCCTTGTCAGGGATGTTTATGGGGTTACTCTGCTTAGAGAACCTAAGGTATGCTTACTTGGTCTTATTGGATGTGATAGGGAACCTTCCATGAGAGAGGTGGGGATCTTACGTGTGCTGTACCAAGCCAGGAAACTCATTGCGTAGTATTGGATTAGACCGGCTCCTCCGGGTGTAGCTGATCTTATTAACAGAATATGGCAGATAGTACGCTTGGAGAAAGGGATATATATTAAACGTAACGTTGAATGGAAATTTAATAATATTTGGGGACCCTGGGTACACCATTTTGACCCCCTGAGGACTGGTTCGTAATTGCTTGTGACCCCTCGGCCTGTGTATATCTTAGGATTGGCTTATGGTCTGGGGACTCTCTGTATGTCACTCTCTTCCTTGTCTGCCCTTTTCTTTTTCTCCTCTTCTGGTGGCTGTGTTGGATTGCCTGGGGGTGCTGCATGCTGGAGTCGTGTGCGCTGGGATTGGGGGAGTCTCCCTAGTGGAATTTGAGTATATTGAAACCTATAGTTTACTGCTTGTGTATATTCCTGCTCCTGTAGAGGGAAGTGACAGATTGTTTGTATGTATGGTGGGTGGGGGGTTTATTGTTGGGGAAATATTGTTGTATGTTTAAAAATGGTTAAACTATTAATAAAAATATCTGATTTTAAAAAAAAAGTACATCACGGGGTGGTGAGGGGGTTGTGTCATGTACCCCTGTATCTCAATAACAGGGACCCCAGTGTCCCCAGGTAGGGAGGAGGTACATTCACTATGGGAGCTGCAGAAACAGCCGAGCACAGAGTGAGGTGTCCAGTGATCGGACACCACATGATCAGCTAGGATCGGGGATAACACAACCTTTCTAAAAGGGTCTCAGCAGGTGAAGCCCGGACCGTCCTGGAATTCTTCATCACTGGAATAAGTCCCTTCTCTGTGAGGTGTTTGGGTCTCCAGTAGCAGCTCCCCATGGATTATGCCTGTTGGGTCTTCTCCATGAGGAGCAGTGAATATCACAACCATATACCACACTCTTCTCCTACCATGTAAACTATAGTGATGACATCGCTGGATCGGTGACTACGTTCTAAAAGAAAACTTTTATTATCAATTGGGAACAAGTTTGGAGATGCAGTATATGATATATGTATAAATGTCAGATATCCTATGTACATGGTGAATATATAGATGTGTTATCTGCATCATTTATTGCTCTGAATTGGCTTCTCCCCTGTGTGAGTTCTTTGATGTTTAAAAAGACATGATTTTTCAGTAAAACATTTCCCACATTCTGAACATGAAAATGGCTTCTCCCCTGTGTGAGTTCTTTGATCTTGAACAAGATGTGATTTTTCAGTAAAACATTTTCCACATTCTGAACATGAAAATGGCTTCTCCCCTGTGTGAGTTCTTTGATGTTGAACAAGACGTGATTTTTCAGTAAAACATTTTCCACATTCTGAGCATGAAAATGGCTTCTCTCCTGTGTGAATTCTCTGATGTTTAAGAAGATTTGATTTGCAAGTAAAACATTTCCCACATTCTGAGCATGAAAATGGCTTCTCCCCTGTGTGAGTTCTTTGATGTTTAACAATATTTGATTTCTTAGTAAAACATTTCCCACATTCTGAACATGAAAATGGCTTCTCCCCTGTGTGAGTTCTTTGATGTTGAACAAGAGCTGATTCCTGAATAAAACATTTACCACATTTTGGACATAAAAATGGTTTCTCTCCTGTGTGAATTTTCTGATGTTCAACAAGACTTGACTTCTTAATTAAACATTTCCCACATTCTGAGCATGAATATGGTTTCTTTCCTGTATGAGCTCGTTGATGTCCAACACCCCTTCTGTGACCTTTATTTTGCTGAACATCCTGTGATGACTGAGAAGACAGGACCTGTATATAAGGATGAGATGACAGATCTTGGCTGTGAAGGGCTGAGGGTGTATCTGGGATAATGGAATGTTCTTCATATGTATCTTGTGTGATATCATCATCTGCTTTATAATCTGAAGATATAAGATTCTCCTCTGATCTCCTGGTACAAGAATCTGCAGAGAATAACACAGATTATATAATTGAGTATTAACCTTATTTACATTTTTCCATCTAGAGTCACATGAGAGTTTGTTTTTTGTGGGACCAATTTTACTGTGAAATAGAAAACAAATTGTGGGATAAAATTCAATTGAAATAAAGTACAATTTTGCAAATTTGGGATTTTTTTCATCACCTACCATACAACGTGATGTCACAACTGACGTTATACTTATCCATCAGGTCAGTATCATCTTGTATAGTTTTCCTTATGCTTTAATTTTAAAAAATGCTTTAACCCCTTAAGGACTTTTTAAGGGTTTTTTCATTTTTGTTTCTTCCACCTCACCTTCTAAAAATCCGAACGCTTTCAGTTTTCTACCTACAGACCCATATGAGGTTGTTGTTGGTTTTTGCGCTACTAATTTTACGTTATAATGACATCAATCATTTCACCACAAAATCTACGGCGAAGGCAAATAATAAATAAACACTATTTTGTAACATTTGGGGCTTCCGTTTCTACGCAGCACTTTTCGGTAACGATGACACCTTACCTTTATTCTGTAGGTCCATACGGTATAAGGACACCCAACTTATATAGGTTTGATTTTGTTTTACTTCATTTAAAAAAATTAGAATTTTTTGTATATAAATTTGCATGTTTAAAATTGTCCTCTTCTGACCCCTATAACTATTATTTTTCCGTATACAGGGTGTGTAAATTTTTATCTGTACCATTTTTTTAATGGGACTTTTTGTTCACTTTGTATACCCTAAAAAAATGTATAAAAAGTGACCAAATATACGAAATTTTGGACTTTGGTATCTTGACCGTGCGGTTTTAGAAACGTAAAATTTTTATAGTTTGGACATTTACACATGTGTCAATACCACATATGTTTATTTTTTGTTATATGGGAAAAGGGGGTGATTCAAACATTTATTAGGGAAGGGGTTAAATCATAGGGGACTATTACATACAATCCTTGATTACATACACTGAACAATACTGCAGCATAGCATTGATCAGTGTTATCAGTCCTCCATTACTCCAGCCTGACATGGCGGACTGGAGCCTTGGAGAACCGATCGGACAGCGAGGAGGCAGTTAAGGGCCCTCCCACCATCCTCTCAGCTGATCGGGACATCGCGATTTCCCTGTGATGATCCCGATCAGCTCCACTAAGCTCCCTGCAGTGTATATTTAACCCTTCCAGTACTTATCTCTGCTGACACTTCTGTCCGGACAGGAACTGTCTAGAGTAGGAACAAATACCCATAGCAAACCTCTCCTGCTCTGGACAGTTCCTGACATGGACAGAAGTGGCAGCAGAGAGCACTGTGGTCAGACTGAAAGAACTACACAACTTCCTCTGAAGCATACAGCAGCTGATAAGTACTGGAAGGGTAAAGGTTTTTAAATTAAAATAATTTACAGATCTGTATAACTTTGTCATCAGTTGATTTTAACTTTTTCCCCTCCGGAGTACCCCTTTAAGCCACAGAACATAAATGGTTTTCTCATCCTGCCTACATTTCCCATGATTCTTCTGACTTTGCAGAGAGAGAGGTGGAGTCTGATCACTGCAGTTCACCTAATGAGACCAACCTGATCACATGACTAGACTCTACCGACCAGAAGCCTAAACTGCTAAGACTTGTTCTTCTTTTCAAGCTTCATATCCTGTACAGTCACTTTGCTGACATGGCTTTAGCTGAACTGTCCTTCCCATAGGGTCTATGACTGATCGTCCGGCATCTAGGTCTCTTCCTCTTAGTCTCTACTGAGCAGCAATGTTTCCATCCAGGGGTGTAATGATCATGGCTGCAGGGGGTGCGACTGGGCCTGACATAGAAGGGGGGACTCCTCTGGGGATCTGGGGTATATGTCTCAGCTCCTCGGGGGACCACCGCTTCAACTGCCTCCGCTTCTTTGTCTCTCTGCCCAATGATTTCCCCCCCACTTATCTCCCGCAGACAGTGTTCTGGAGCAGTTAGTAATGTCTGCCAGGTACAGGCCACATGATCAGATCATAAAGCAGCCAACACCAGGTGACATCTGCCGGAGGACACAGCCGCTCTGGGGGGATGATGGGGAGAGGTATTTATTGTTCCACTGGAACAAAGTGGGTATATACACAGTGTGGGGTGAAGAGAAGATGCAGAACAGTCTGTGGGGCACAGTAATAGTGTGGGGGCATAAAAGGTGAAGAATCTATAGTAAGAGCGCACAGAAGGGCCTGTGGTCCAAGATTTGCCTTGGAGCCCCCCCCAAAAAAACTCTAGTTACACCAATAGAGTTACACCCAAGAATAACTGCAGCAAGTGACCAAGAAGAATCTAGGACTGTTCTCTGCATTTAGTGGTTACTACTCACCTGGGTGGTTACCTGAAGGAAAGTACTCCTTATACTGCTCAACACCGCTCACATCTGTCTCTTCTTCCTTTATCTCTGTAGCATTAATATAGATCAGATCTTTCCCTGTAGGAATGTCCTCCTTATAATGCTCATCACCGCTCACATCTGTCTCTTCTTCTTCTTCCTTTGTGTCTGTAGCTTTAATATAGATCAGCTCTTTCCCTGTCGGAATATCCTCCTTATACTGCTCGTTACCGCTCACATCTGTCTCATCTTCTTCCTTTATGTCTGTAGCATTAATATAGATCAGATCTTTTTCTGTAGGAATGTCCTCCTTATACTGCTCATCACCGCTCACATCTGTCTCTGGAGCATTAATATTGTTCGGATCATCTCCCTGATTCATAAGATGTGGAAGAAAGATTGTAAAAGTCATCAGACAGTAGGAGAAGTCACGTGGGATGTTATAGATGAGCAGGAGATGAGGAGTCATGGAGGGTGAGGGGACTGACCACAAGAGCTTCACAGCCCTTCTACAGATCATAGGGAATATCTCCATCTACCTGATCATCCTGTGGAAGAAGAGGACGGGGACACCTCTCTGGTGCTGTTCTCTTACTGGATCTGACTGTAGGGAACACATACAGAGACTGAATTCATTCTTTACATACAAATAATGAGAGGACGTGTGTATATAGTCATGTCTATTACCTGGTGATGTGAGGGGCTGCTGATCCTCCATCATGACCTGATCCTTGTACTGATCCTTGTGTCCTTCTACATACTCCCACTTCTCTATGGAGAAATAGACCGCCACGTCCTGACACCTTATAGGAACCTGACACACAATGATACAGTCATCACCCCGACCCCTCCAGTGGTGTTACTGTATAATGTCCCAGCATTCCCAGCAGGGTCACCTCTCCAGTCATCACCAGACCCCTCCATTACAGTATAATGTCCCAGCAGTGTCACCTCTCCAGTCATCACCAGACCCCTCCATTACTGTATAATGTCCCAGCAGTGTCACCTCTCCAGTCATCACCAGACCCCTCCATTACTGTATAATGTCCCAGCATTCCCAGCAGTGTCCCCTCTCCAGTCATCACCAGACCTCTCCATTACTGTATAATGTCCCAGCAGTGTCACCTCTCCAGTCATCACCAGACCCCTCCATTACTGTATAATGTCCCAGCATTCCCAGCAGTGTCACCTCTCCAGTCATCACCAGACCCCTCCATTACTGTATAATGTCCCAGCATTCCCAGCAGTATCACCTCTCCAGTCATCACCAGACCCCTCCATTACTGTATAATGTCCCAGCATTCCCAGCAGGGTCACCTCTCCAGTCATCACCAGACCCCTCCATTACAGTATAATGTCCCAGCAGTGTCACCTCTCCAGTCATCACCAGACCCCTCCATTACTGTATAATGTCCCAGCAGTGTCACCTCTCCAGTCATCACCAGACCCCTCCATTACTGTATAATGTCCCAGCATTCCCAGCAGTGTCCCCTCTCCAGTCATCACCAGACCTCTCCATTACTGTATAATGTCCCAGCAGTGTCACCTCTCCAGTCATCACCAGACCCCTCCATTACTGTATAATGTCCCAGCATTCCCAGCAGTGTCACCTCTCCAGTCATCACCAGACCCCTCCATTACTGTATAATGTCCCAGCATTCCCAGCAGTATCACCTCTCCAGTCATCACCAGACCCCTCCATTACTGTATAATGTCCCAGCATTCACAGCAGTGTCACCTCTCTAATCATCACCAGACCCCTCCATTACTGTATAATGTCCCAGCAGTGTCACCTCTCCAGTCATCACCAGACCCTTCCATTACTGTATAATGTCCCAGCATTCCCAGCAGTGTCACCTCTCCAGTCATCACCAGACCCCTCCATTACTGTATAATGTCCCAGCAGTGTCACCTCTCCAGTCATCACCAGACCCCTCCATTACTGTATAATGTCCCAGCAGTGTCACCTCTCCAGTCATCACCAGACCCCTCCATTACTGTATAATGTCCCAGCAGTGTCACCTCTCCAGTCATCACCAGACCCCTCCATTACTGTATAATGTCCCAGCAGGGTCACCTCTCCAGTCATCACCAGACCCCTCCATTACTATATAATGTCCCAGCAGTGTCACCTCTCCAGTCAGCAGCTCCATCATCTTGTTGATGAGTTCTAGGATCTTCTGTTCATCCATTTCCTCATGTATCAGGGAGTGAGGTGGGGGCCCCGGGATTGGGCTCAGGGTTCTTCCCCATCCTTCACACACAGGGGCCCGACAGCGCCCACTAGAGGACTTCTTCACTACTGTGTAATCCTGTGTATGGAGAGACACATTAATATCACTACATACATTCCCAGAATCCCTCACCTCTCCAGTCATATCCATCTGTTATTACATAGATAAGAATGAGGTCATGTGACATCACTCCCAGAATCCCTCACCTCTCCAGTCATATCATCTGTTATTACATAGATAAGAATGAGGTCATGTGACATCACTCCCAGAATCCCTCACCTCTCCAGTCATATCCGTCTGTTATTACATAGATAAGAATGAGGTCATGTGACATCACTCCCAGAATCCCTCACCTCTCCAGTCATATCCATCTGTTATTACATAGATAAGAATGAGGTCATGTGACACCACTCCCAGAATCCCTCACCTCTCCAGTTATATCCATCTGTTATTACATAGATAAGAATGAGGTCATGTGACATCACTCCCAGAATCCCTCACCTCTCCAGTCCTATCCATCTTTTATTACATAGATAAGAATGAGGTCATGTGACATCACTCCCAGAATCCCTCACCTCTCCAGTCATATCCATCTGTTATTACATAGATAAGAATGAGGTCATGTGACATCACTCCCAGAATCCCTCACCTCTCCAGTCATATCCATCTGTTATTACATAGATAGGAATGAGGTCATGTGACATCACTCCCAGAATCCCTCACCTCTCCAGTCATATCCATCTGTTATTACATAGATAAGAATGAGGTCATGTGACATCACTCCCAGAATCCCTCACTTCTCCAGTCATATCCATCTGTTATTACATAGATAAGAATGAGGTCATGTGACATCACTCTCAGAATCCCTCACCTCTCCAGTCATATCCATCTGTTATTACACAGATAAGAATGAGGTCATGTGACATCACTCCCAGAATCCCTCACCTCTCCAGTCATATCCATCTGTTATTACATAGATAAGAATGAGGTCATGTGACATCACTCCCAGAATCCCTCACCTCTCCAGTAAGCCGGAAGAGTATCTGTAGGGTGAGGTTTATGATCCTGTCGGCCATCTTGTTCCTGTCTCTCTCCATGGTTGATGGGTCATCCAGGAGAATTCTCTTATATAGAAGATATCAGCAGAGGATCCTGGATTGGAGAAACCTGAAGGGAAGAAGAGGAGACGATGATAAACCGCACCAGATTCTATGGAGAAATAAAATCCATGTCCTGTAGATAATCTGGGGAAACATCTGAGGAGACATTATAGGAGTTTTCAGATTTCTCTATAAAACAAAATCCATTGTCCGAGGGCTGTAAAATAAGAGACTAGAGCGCACTCCCCTCTCCCGTCCAGTGGTGGCGCTCTGGTCCTCCAGGTCTTCTGAGGTCGCTCTCCCTGCTCTGCTGAAGACGTTGTGAATCCATTTCTCCTAATCTCTGAGGCTGCGGTGTATTCAGAACGTCTTCATCAGAGCAGGGAGAAGAATAGAGGGATTCAATATGACATTGTCCAATGAAGAATAGTGAAATGTGTCCACTAGGGGGCACAATATACATCACAATTACATCAGGATTTTATGTGAATTGTGATATGTCCCCCCAGAAGAACCTGCTATTACCTGCAGCAGAGGCCGAGCATCATATACCGTTACACACGCAGGGTCTGGGCCACCACCGGAGTCAGTGTTTCCCAAGCAGGGGGCCTCCAGCTGTTACAGCATTTGGCTGTCAGGGCATGCTGGGAGTTGTAGTTTTACAACAGCTGGAGGCACGCTGGTTTGGAAACACTTAAGTAATAATAAGGGTGCGGGAGAAACTTAAAAAACCTGATACTTACATAGTCCTGTATGGAAGAAGTGGCTGATACCCGGAGAAAAGAGACTGAGCAGGTGACAGGATGGGCGGGTAAGTGACCTGATACCTTCACCATCCAGACATCCCCTGGGGGGCAGTATAGGCAGGAAATCAGGCAAACAACCGCTGGTCGGCACGGAGCTCCCTAGAAAAACAACCGCACAGCGCCATGTCTAAGCCACGCCCACCTACATTATTTTATTACAAAAATGGGATATAAACTTATTAGGGGAGGGGCTTCTATTACAAACCCTGAATAACGCTCTGCCATAGTGATCAGTTTTATCGGTGCTCGGCTTATACAGGCTGTGGAGGTGTCTGTATACTTAGAGCACTGATCTGAGCACAGAGCACAGTAAGGGGCCCTCCGGCTGTCATCTCAGCTGATCTAGACTCCGCCCCCCAACAACTGCATTTTACTCATTTTAGATCCTGCAATCGACTTTGATCATGGAATCTAAAGGGTTAATGGCGATGAGTGTCATTAGTGGTGAGTCCTGGCTGCCTATAGCTCCTGAGCTCACCTCAAAGTCCCATATGGGGCACAGAATGTAAATATACATTGTCTCCTTAAGGGTTAATATTAAACATCCCCAATAATCCTGATCTGATGGTGACCGCACACACATACCTGTATCTGTAGAGGAGCCGTGTGCTTACAGGACCTGCGATGATGTCACCGTCATGTGATCAGTCACATGGAGGAGGAGGAGGAGTCACATGATCAGGGGCTGCCGCTCTGAGAGATCTCCACACACAACAGCAGTGACTGCCCCACCAGGACCTGCTCTGTATCTGCTACATGCTGGAGGTGTAGGACCTGTGATGATGTCACAATCATGTGACCAGTACATTTGGGGGCAAAGTATAGCAGTAAAGATGTGACTGTGGCTGAAGGACCTGTGGGGAGGATCATGTGACAGGAGTGGGTGGAGGTCAGCCGTGCAGGATAGACGGGATGGTGAGTTAAGGACCTGTGAGAATGGTCATGTGACAGCAGAGGTCCCGATTGATCACATGACTGTGACATCATCGCAGGTCCTGTAAGTACACGGCTCCTGTACAGCTCTGCAGGTGGAGGTATGTGTGAGGTCACATGTTGCTGTTAGATGTTTTGTTCTACTATTAACCCCTTCAGAACCCAACAGTTTTGCGTTTTAACCCCTTAAGGACACAGTGATTTCTCTTTTAATGTTTTCCTTCTCGCCTTCTAATAGCCATAATGATTGTAATTTCCTCTTTATAAACCCATATGAGGCTTCTTGTTCTTGTTGTTGTTTTTTTCACCACCGGTTTGTACTTTGTAATGACATCACTCATTTTACTGCAAAATCTACAACAAGGGACAAAAATTTTTATTTGTGGGGTGAAATCTGGTGTCTTCTGTTTATACGCAGTGCACATTACGGTAATAATTCTCTTTATTCTGTAGGTCCAAACGATTACAATGATAAATGATTTATATAGGTTTTATTTTAATACTTTTAAAATATAAAAAAATTCGAACTTTTTGTACAATAATGAGTCTGTATCAGATTTTCCTATCTTCACTCCTATAACTCTCTTATTATTCCGTATACGGGGATGTATGAAAGTCAATTTTTGCACCGTGATCTGTAATTTCAACTAATTTTGATGAGACTTTTTGATCGCTTTTTAAGACTTTTCTTTTGGTCCATGAAGTTGTATTTTTTTACGTTTACGCAATTTTATTTTAAAAAATTGGTAAATGGGGAAGATTCAATCATTTATTAGGGGAGGGGCTTATTCACATTAAGTTAATGTTCTTTTTACCTTATTCCCAGTTTTTTAGTCCCTGTAGTAGACTATTACATGGAATCTATAGATTACATACACTGATCAATGCTGTGATGCTGAGGCTGCCTGCAGGATTGGAGCGTCGTTCAGACAGCGTGGAGTGAGGTTAGGGACCTCCACCCGTTCTCTCAGCTGACCGGGACCCCGCTATTTCACTGTGGGTGTCCTTATCAGCTCCACTGAGCTACCAGAAATAGATTTTTGGCATTGGTGATGTCCGGCATTAGCAATGAGTCCCAGATGCTGATAGCAGGTAGGACCTAGGGGCTATGAATCGTGCTGAACTCCTGACTGTGCTTCATAGACTGGCAGCAGCCTACCTCCCCTCCAAATCTTATCACTTTAATGACAGGAGTCCCTGCTCTGAAAGGGGTTTCCTGCACAAGAGCAGAAGCTATGTCAGATTTTATGCGTCTCCTGCCCCGGAGCTGTGCCCATGGCTATACATTAAATACCTCCTGCCCAGTCAGCCATGAAGGAGTTAAATGGTGGTGATGCATTGCCACTTAACTTTTTGGGGCCACACACTATACAGATAGCTGCTTATTGTCCCTTCTACTCACTGGGATAAGAACAACCAGTCTATCTAGGGTTAAGTGGCGCACAGCACTGCCAATTCTATCCTTAGGGACCAGACAGTAAGCAGCCATCTATATAGTCCCGGGGGAGGGGAGCAGTGATACTATGAAATATCACTTAACTCCTTACACTCCATGGGATGGGCGCTTTGGGTATAATGAGCTGAACTGACAGCTGGATCATTAGACTTGCGGTCAGTTGGGGACATGTGACCATAATATAGAGGATCTGCCCCGACAAGTATTCACCTCATCATCCGAGAGCAAGAAGATAAATCATGTGCAGGAATATCCCCTCAAATGTCTCCATATAACATCCTGGAATTGTATAGAATTAAATGTTTATTCACAATACAGGTTCCTATAAGGTGTCAGGACGTGGCGGTCTATTTCTCCATGGAGGAGTGGGAGTATGTAGAAGGACACAAGGATCAGTACAAGGATCAGGTCATGATGGAGGATCAGCAGCCCCTCACATCACCAGGTAATAGACATGACTATATACACACGTCCTCTCATTATTTGTATGTAAAGAATGAATTCACTCTCTGTATGTGTTCCCTACAGTCAGATCCAGTAAGAGAACAGCACCAGAGAGGTGTCCCCGTCCTCTTGATGAACAGAATATGAAGTACATTCCTACAGAGAAAGATTTCATTTATATTAATGCTACAGATATAAAGGAAGAAGCAGAGACAGATGTGAGCGGTGATGAGCAGTATAAGGAGAACATTCCTACAGGGAAAGATCTGATCTATATTAATACTACAGATATAAAGGAAGAAGAACAAGAGACAGATGTAAGCAATGATGAGCAGTATAAGGTGGACATTCCTACAGGGAAAGATCTGATCTATATTAATACTACAGATATAAAGGAAGAAAAACAAGAGACAGATGTGAGCAGTGATGAACAGTATAAGGAGGACATTCCTACAGGGAAAGATCTGATCTATATTAATACTACAGATATAAAGGAAGAAGAACAAGAGACAGATGTAAGCAGTGATGAGCAGTATAAGGTGGACATTCCTACAGGGAAAGATCTGATCTATATTAATGCTCCAGACATAATAGTAAAAGCAGAAGAGACAGATGTGAGCGGTGATGAGCAGTATAAGGAGGACATTTCTACAGGTAACCACCCAGGTAAGTAGTGATCACTAAACACAGAGAAGGGTCACAGATTCTATTCAGTCACCGGCTACAATAATATTTTGGGGGAAGTATTGGTGTAACTAGAATCTCTGGGACTACAGGCCAAATTTTGGATTACCATCCCCCTCCCCCAAAACATATCTCAGACTGGGGGCCTCCCAGCTCCTCTGGGCACAAGTGACCTCTGCTCCGTGCAGGGATTTCTGTCAACCACTGCATGAAGAGGTGTCCGACATACCTCTCTATAAATCTCTATGGGAGAGCCGGAGATATACAAACGGGATGCCAGGCAGGAAATCGCGGGGGTCTCAGTGGTCGGACCCCTCACAATCAGACATTTATCCCCCCAGTATTCTGTGACTAGGGGATAAGTACTCATGTACTAGAGTTTTCCTTTAACATGATAACGACCATGGTCGAGTATACATGTCCAGGAGGATGCATGTTCCCGCACCTGGAGGAGTATACACGTCAATAGTTCTTGTGGGTACTGCCCAGTGTACCCAGAGATCACGGCAGGGACTCGGCTGTAACATACAGCTGGGACCCTGTCGCACTGCCGGGACCGAAGTAAACTTTGGTCCCAGCAGTTCAATCCTTACAGCCGCGATCAGAAGTGACCGCGGGCTGTAAGTGTTTTGACGGAGGGAGCTCCCTCTGTCTTCCCTGCAGCACCCCGCAGCACGACCGCAGGGTGCTGTGTGTAATCCCCGGCAGGCAGGGGCCTGCTGCACTGCTTGGACCGTGTAAAAATAAAAATAAAAAATACATTTATTAAATAAATGAAAAATAAAAATGCATAATGTGTAGGATTACACGGCGCACATCCCATATTACATGCTGCGGATGCCCGGCAGCAATCACAATAGTGAGCTCCCTGCTGCGGCTGGATATCTTTGTGTGTCCACTCATAGCGGTGGATTTCCCGCTGGCAGTCATGAGCAGACACACTGAGCTACCCAGCCGCAGCAGTGATCTCGCTCTTGTGACTGCCGGGGACGTCCGCGGTGTGAAATACTCTGCGCTCTATGTGACCCTACACTGCGTCCCGTTCATACTGCGTTTCAGCGTTATGTTACAGGTATCCGTCAGCATCACGTCAATAATAATGATGCTGACATATACTGTAGCAGCTCCAGTCATTTCTGAATGAGACGGGTCCAGTATACATTGGATCCCTTTTCTGACATGACAGCGGACACCGATACTGCAGAAATGCCGTATGAATGGGGACGATCACCCAAACCCCCAGTGATGGATATATTCACCATGAGCGGATGATTATTCCCACAACATGGCGGATATATCCATCAGGAACTATAACTGTCACAGACAGCGTCACTGCTAGAAGACCAAGGACCAATCAGAGCGCTCCCTGGTCCAGACAATACACTTGTGGGGTTCTGTATATATAATGGGGTCACTACTGGGGGTGCAGTATATATAATGGGGGTCACTTCTGGGGGTTCTGTATATATAATGGGGTCACTTCTGGGGGTTCTGTATATATATAATGGGGTCACTTCTGGGGGTGCAGTATATATAATGGGGTCACTTCTGGGGGTTCTGTATATATATAATGGGGTCACTTGTGGGGGTGCGGTATATATAATGGGGTCACTTCTGGGGGTTCTGTATATATATAATGGGGTCACTTCTGGGAGTGCAGTATATATAATGGGGTCACTTGTGGGGGTGCGGCATATATAATGGGGTCACTTCTGGGGGTTCTGTATATATAATGGGGTCACTTCTGGGGGTTCTGTATATATATAATGGGGTCACTTCTGGGGGTGCAGTATATATAATGGGGTCACTTCTGGGGGTTCTGTATATATATAATGGGGTCACTTCTGGGGGTGCGGTATATATAATGGGGTCACTTCTGGGGGTTCTGTATATATATAATGGGGTCACTTCTGGGGGTGCAGTATATATAATGGGGTCACTTGTGGGGGTGCGGCATATATAATGGGGTCACTTCTGGGGGTGCGGTATATATAATGGGGTCACTTCTGGGGGTGCGGTATATATAATGGGGTCACTTCTGGGGGTTCTGTATATATATAATGGGGTCACTTGTGGGGGTTCTGTATATATATAATGGGGTCACTTCTGGGGGTGCAGTATATATAATGGGGTCACTTCTGGGTGTTCTGTATATATATAATGGGGTCACTTCTGGGGGTGCGGTATATATAATGGGGTCACTTCTGGGGGTTCTGTATATATATAATGGGGTCACTTCTGGGGGTGCAGTATATATAATGGGGTCACTTCTGGGGGTGCGGTATATATAATGGGGTCACTTCTGGGGGTGCGCTATATATAATGGGGTCACTTCTGGGGGTTCTGTATATATATAATGGGGTCACTTCTGGGGGTGCAGTATATATAATGTGGTCACTTCTGGGGGTTCTGTATATATATAATGGGGTCACTTCTGGGGGTGCGGTATATATAATGGGGTCACTTCTGGGGGTGCAGTATATATAATGGGGTCACTTGTGGGGGTGCGGTATATATAATGGGGTCACTTGTGGGGGTGCGATATATATAATGGGGTCACTTGTGGGGGTGCGGTATATATAATGGGGTCACTTGTGGGGGTTCTGTATATATAAGGGGGTCACTTGTGGGGGTGCAGTATATATAATGGGGTCACTTCTGGGGGTGCGGTATATATAATGGGGTCACTTCTGGGGGTGCAGTATATATATAATGGGGTCACTTCTGGGGGTGCAGTATATATATAATGGGGTCACTTCTGGGGGTGCAGTATATATAATGGGGTCACTTCTGGGGGTGCAGTATATATATAATGGGGTCACTTCTGGGGGTGCAGTATATATAATGGGGTCACTTCTGGGGGTGCAGTATATATAATGGGGTCACTTTTGGGGGTGCAGTATATATAATGGGGTCACTTCTGGGGGTGCAGTATATATAATGGGGTCACTTCTGGGGGTTCTGTATATATTATGGGGTCACTTCTGGGGGTTCTGTATATATAATGGGGTCACTTCTGGGGGTGCAGTATATATAATGGGGTCACTTCTGGGGGTTCTGTATATATAATGGGGTCACTTCTGGGGGTTCTGTATATATAATGGGGTCACTTTTGGGGGTTCTGAATATAAAATGGGGTCACTTCTGGGGGTTCTGTATATATAATGGGGTCACTTCTGGGGGTTCTGTATATATAATGGGGTCACTTGTGGGGGTTCTGTATATATAATGGGGTCACTTGTGGGGTTTCTGTATATATAATGGGGTCACTTGTGGGGGTGCGGAATATATAATGGGGTCACTTCTGGGGTTTCTGTATATATAATAGGGTCACTTGTGGGTGTTCTGTATATATAATAGGGTCACTTCTGGGGGTGCAGTATATATAATGGGGTCACTTGTGGGGGTTCTGTATATATAATGGGATCACTTCTGGGGGTTCTTTATATATAATGGGGTCACTTTTTGGGGTGCAGTATATATAATGGGGTCACTTCTGGGGGTTCTGTATATATAATGGGGTCACTTGTGGGGGTTCTGTATATATAATGGGGTCACTTGTGGGGGTTCTGTATATATAATGGGGTCACTTCTGGGGGTGCGGTATATATAATGGGGTCACTTCTGGGCGTGCGGTATATATAATGGGGGTGCGGTATATATAATGGGGTCACTTGTGGGGGTGCGGTATATATAATGGGGTCACTTGTGGGGGTTCTGTATATATAAGGGGGTCACTTGTGGGGGTGCAGTATATATAATGGGGTCACTTCTGGGGGTTCTGTATATATAATGGGGTCACTTGTGAGGGTTCTGTATATATAATGGGGTCACTTCTGGGGGTTCTGTATATATATAATGGGGTCACTTGTGGGGGTTCTGTATATATATAATGGGGTCACTTCTGGGGGTGCAGTATATATAATGGGGTCACTTCTGGGGGTGCGGTATATATAATGGGGTCACTTGTGGGGGTGCGGTATATATAATGGGGTAATTTCTGGGGGTCCTTTATATATAATGGGATCACTTCTGGGGGTGCGGTATATATAATGGGGTCACTTGTGGGGGTGCTTTATATATAATGGGGTCACTTGTGGGGGTGCGGTATATATAATGGGGTCACTTGTGGGGGTGCGGTATATATAATGGGGTCACTTGTGGGGGTGCGGTATATATAATGGGGTCACTTCTGGGGGTGCAGTATATATTATGGGGTCACTTCTGGGGGTGCGGTATATATAATGGGGTCACTTGTGGGGGTGCGGTATATATAATGGGGTCACTTGTGGGGGTTCTGTATATATAATGGGGTCACTTCTGGGGGTGCAGTATATATTATGGGGTCACTTCTGGGGGTGCGGTATATATAATGGGGTCACTTCTGGGGGTGCGGTATATATAATGGGGTCACTTCTGGGGGTTCGGTATATATAATGGGGTCACTTGTGGGGGTTCTGTATATATAATGGGGTCACTTGTGGGGGTTCTGTATATATAATGGGGTCACTTGTGGGGGTTCTGTATATATAATGGGGTCACTTCTGGGGGTGCGGTATATATAATGGGGTAATTTCTGGGGGTCCTGTATATATAATGGGGTCACTTCTGGGGGTCCTGTATATATAATGGGGTCACTTCTGGGGGTGCGGTATATATAATGGGGTCACTTCTGGGGGTGCAGTATATATTATGGGGTCACTTCTGGGGGTTCTGTATATATAATGGGGTCACTTCTGGGGGTTCTGTATATATAATGGGGTCACTTCTGGGGGTGCAGTATATATAATGGGGTCACTTGTGGGGGTGCGGTATATATAATGGGGTCACTTCTGGGGGTTCTGTATATATATAATGGGGTCACTTGTGGGGGTGCGGTATATATAATGGGGTCACTTCTGGGGGTTCTGTATATATATAATGGGGTCACTTGTGGGGGTGCGGTATATATAATGGGGTCACTTCTGGGGGTTCTGTATATATATAATGGGGTCACTTCTGGGGGTGCAGTATATATAATGGGGTCACTTGTGGGGGTGCGGTATATATAATGGGGTCACTTGTGGGGGTGCGGTATATATAATGGGGTCACTTGTGGGGGTGCGGTATATATAATGGGGTCACTTGTGGGGGTTCTGTATATATAAGGGGGTCACTTGTGGGGGTGCAGTATATATAATGGGGTCACTTCTGGGGGTTCTGTATATATAATGGGGTCACTTGTGGGGGTTCTGTGTATATAATGGGGTCACTTCTGGGGGTTCTGTATATATATAATGGGGTCACTTGTGGGGGTTCTGTATATATATAATGGGGTCACTTCTGGGGGTTCGGTATATATATTGGGGACACTTCTGGGGGTGCAGTATATATAATGGGGTCACTTCTGGGGGTTCTGTATATATATTGGGGTCACTTGTGGGGGTGCGGTATATATAATGGGGTAATTTCTGGGGGTCCTGTATATATAATGGGGTCACTTGTGGGGGTGCGGTATATATAATGGGGTCACTTGTGGGGGTGCGGTATATATAATGGGGTCACTTGTGGGGGTGCGGTATATATAATGGGGTCACTTCTGTGGGTTCTGTATATATAATGGGGTCACTTCTGGGGGTGCAGTATATATAATGGGGTCACTTGTGGGGGTGCGGTATATATAATGGGGTCACTTGTGGGGGTGCAGTATATATAATGGGGTCACTTGTGGAGGTGCGGTATATATAATGGGGTCACTTGTGGGGGTGCGGTATATATAATGGGGTCACTTCTGGGGGTGCGGTATATATAATGGGGTCACTTCTGGGGGTGCAGTATATATAATGGGGTCACTTCTGGGGGTGCAGTATATATAATGGGGTCAATTCTGGGGGTGCGGTATATATAATGGGGTATTTTCTGGGGGTGCAGTATATATAAAGGGGTCACTTGTGGGGGTGCGGTATATATAATGGGGTCACTTCTGGGGGTGCGGTATATATAATGGGGTCACTTCTGGGGGTGCGGTATATATAAAGGGGTCACTTGTGGGGGTTCTGTATATATAATGGGGTCACTTCTGGGGGTGCAGTATATATAATGGGGTAATTTCTGGGGGTGCGGTATATATAATGGGGTCACTTGTGGGGGTTCTGTTTATATAATGGGGTCACTTCTGGGGGTGCGATATATATAATGGGGTCACTTCTGGGGGTCCTGTATATATAATGGGGTCACTTCTGGGGGTGCGGTATATATAATGGGGTCACTTCTGGGGGTGCAGTATATATAATGGGGTCACTTCTGGGGGTGCGGTATATATAATGGGGTCACTTCTGGGGGTTCTGTAAATATAATGGGGCCACTTCTGGGGGTGCAGTATATATAATGGGGTCACTTCTGGGGGTGCAGTATATATAATGGGGTCACTTCTGGGGGTGCTGTATATATAATGGGGTCACTTCTGGGGGTTCTGTATATATATAATGGGGTCACTTCTGGGGGTGCAGTATATATAATGGGGTCACTTCTGGGGGTGCGGTATATATAATGGGGTCACTTCTGGGGGTTCTGTATATATATAATGGGGTCACTTCTGGGGGTGCAGTATATATAATGGGGTCACTTCTGGGGGTTCTGTATATATATAATGGGGTCACTTCTGGGGGTGCAGTATATATAATGGGGTCACTTCTGGGGGTTCTGTATATATATAATGGGGTCACTTCTGGGGGTTCTGTATATATAATCGGGTCACTTGTGGGGGTTCTGTATATATAATGGGGTCACTTGTGGGGGTTCTGTATATATAATGGGGTCACTTCTGGGGGTTCTGTATATATAATGGGGTCACTTCTGGGGGTGCAGTAAATATAATGGGGTCACTTCTGGGGATGCAGTATATATAATGGGGTCACTTCTGGGGGTGCAGTATATATAATGGGGTAATTTCTGGGGGTGCGGTATATGTAATGGGGTCACTTCTGGGGGTGCAGTATATATAATGGGGTCACTTCTGGGGGTGCGGTATATGTAATGGGGTCACTTCTGGGGGTGCAGTATATATAATGGGGTCACTTCTGGGGGTGCGGTATATGTAATGGGGTCACTTCTGGGGGTGCGGTATATATAATGGGGTCACTTGTGGGGGTTCTGTATATATAATGGGGTCACTTCTGGGGGTGCGGTATATGTAATGGGGTCACTTCTGGGGGTGCAGTATATATAATGGGGTCACTTGTGGGGGTTCTGTATATATAATGGGGTAACTTCTGGGGGTGCGGTATATATAATGGGGTCACTTCTGGGGGTTCTGTATATATAATGGGGTCACTTCTGGGGGTTCTGTATATATATAATGGGGTCACTTCTGGGGGTGCGGTATATATAATGGGGTCACTTCTGGGGGTGCAGTATATATAATGGGGTCACTTCTGGGGGTTCTGTATATATATAATGGGGTCACTTGTGGGGGTTCTGTATATATATAATGGGGTCACTTCTGGGGGTGTGGTATATATAATGGGGTAATTTCTGGGGGTCCTGTATATATAATGGGGTCACTTCTGGGGGTGCGGTATATATAATGGGGTCACTTCTGGGGGTTCTGTATATATATAATGGGGTCACTTGTGGGGGTTCTGTATATATATAATGGGGTCACTTCTGGGGGTGTGGTATATATAATGGGGTAATTTCTGGGGGTCCTGTATATATAATGGGGTCACTTCTGGGGGTGCGGTATACATAATGGGGTCACTTATGGGGGTGCGGTATATATAATGGCGTCACTTCTGGCGGTGCGGTATATATAATGGGGTCACTTCTGGGGGTGCAGTATATATAATGAGGTCACTTCTGGGGGTTCTGTATATATATAATGGGGTCACTTCTGGGGGTGCGGTATATATAATGGGGCCACTTCTGGGGGTGCGGTATATATAATGGGGTCACTTCTGGGGGTGCGGTATATATAATGGGGTCACTTCTGGGGGTTCTGTATATATATATAATGGGGTCACTTCTGGGGGTGCAGTTTATATAATGGGGTCACTTCTGGGGGTTCTGTATATATATATAATGGGGTCACTTCTGGGGGTTCTGTATATAATGGGGTCACTTCTGGGGGTTCTGTATATATAATGGGGTCACTTGTGGGGGTTCTGTATATATAATGGGGTCACTTGTGGGGGTTCTGTATATATAATGGGGTCACTTCTGGGGGTTCTGTATATATAATGGGGTCACTTCTGGGGGTTCTGTATATATAATGGGGTCACTTCTGGGGGTTCTGTATATATAATGGGGTCACTTCTGGGGGTGCGGTATATATAATGGGGTCACTTCTGGGGGTGCGTTATATATAATGGGGCCACTTCTGGGGTGGTGCAGTATATATAATGGGGTCACTTCTGGGGGTGCAGTATATATAATGAGGTCACTTCTGGGGGTGCGGTATATATAATGGGGTCACTTGTGGGGGTTCTGTATATATAAGGGGGGTCACTTGTGGGGGTGCAGTATATATAATGGGGTCACTTGTGGGGGTTCTGTATATATAATGGGGTAACTTCTGGGGGTTCTGTATATATAATGGGGTCACTTGTGAGGGTTCTGTATATATAATGGGGTCACTTGTGGGGGTTCTGTATAT
The DNA here is from genome assembly GCF_029499605.1 of Hyla sarda. Lineage (NCBI taxonomy): Eukaryota > Metazoa > Chordata > Amphibia > Anura > Hylidae > Hyla > Hyla sarda. The sequence continues at coordinate 570,645 of NW_026607574.1, forward strand.
ATATAATGGGGGTCACTTCTGGGGGTGCGGTATATATAATGGGGTCACTTGTGGGGGTGCGGTATATATAATGGGGTAATTTCTGGGGGTCCTGTATATATAATGGGGTCACTTGTGGGGGTGCAGGTATATATAATGGGGTCACTTGTGGGGGTGCGGTATATATAATGGGGTCACTTCTGGGGGTTCTGTATATATAATGGGGTCACTTCTGGGGGTGCGGTATATATAATGGGGTCACTTGTGGGGGTGCGGTATATATAATGGGGTCACTTCTGGGGATGCGGTATATATAATGGGGTCAATTCTGGGGGTATATATAATGGGGTATTTTCTGGGGGAGCAGTATATATAAAGGGGTCACTTGTGGGGGTTCTGTATATATAATGGGGTCACTTTTGGGGGTTCTGTATATATAATGGGGTCACTTGTGGGGGTTCTGTATATATAATGGGGTCACTTGTGGGGGTTCTGTATATATAATGGGGTCACTTCTGGGGGTTCTGTATATATAATGGGGTCACTTCTGGGGGTTCTGTATATATAATGGGGTCACTTCTGGGGGTTCTGTATATATAATGGGGTCACTTCTGGAGGTGCAGTATATATAATGGGGTAATTTCTGGGGGTTCTGTATATATAATGGGGTCACTTCTGGGGGTTCTGTATATATAATGGGGTCACTTCTGGGGGTGCGGTATATATAATGGGGTCACTTCTGGGGGTGCGTTATATATAATGGGGTCACTTCTCGGGGTGCAGTATATATAATGAGGTTCATACTTCTGGGGGTGCGGTATATATAATGGGGTCACTTGTGGGGGTTCTGTATATATAAGGGGGTCACTTGTGGGGGTGCAGTATATATAATGGGGTCACTTGTGGGGGTTCTGTATATATAATGGGGTAACTTCTGGGGGTTCTGTATATATAATGGGGTCACTTGTGAGGGTTCTGTATATATAATGGGGTCACTTGTGGGGGTTCTGTATATATATAATGGGGTCACTTCTGGGGGTGCGGTATATATAATGGGGTCACTTGTGGGGGTGCGGTATATATAATGGGGTAATTTCTGGGGGTCCTGTATATATAATGGGGTCACTTGTGGGGGTGCGGTATATATAATGGGGTCACTTGTGGGGGTGCGGTATATATAATGGGGTCACTTCTGGGGGTTCTGTATATATAATGGGGTCACTTCTGGGAGTGCGGTATATATAATGGGGTCACTTGTGGGGGTGCGGTATATATAATGGGGTCACTTCTGGGGATGCGGTATATATAATGGGGTCAATTCTGGGGTGCGGTATATATAATGGGGTATTTTCTGGGGGAGCAGTATATATAAAGGGGTCACTTGTGGGGGTGCGGTATATATAATGGGGTCACTTCTGGGGGTGCGGTATATATAATGGGGTCACTTCTGGGGGTGCGGTATATATAATGGGGTCACTTCTGGGGGTGCGGTATATATAATGGGGTCACTTGTGGGGGTTCTGTATATATAATGGGGTCACTTCTGGGGGTGCGGTTTATATAATGGGGTCACTTCTGGGGGTGCGGTATATATAAAGGGGTCACTTGTGGGGGTGCGGTATATATAATGTGGTCACTTCTGGGGGTGCGGTATATATAATGGGGTCACTTCTGGGGGTGCGGTATATATAATGGGGTCACTTCTGGGGGTGCGGTATATATAATGGGGTCACTTCTGGGGGTGCGGTATATATAATGGGGTCACTTCTGGGGGTGCGGTATATATAATGGGGTCACTTGTGGGGGTGCGGTATATATAATGGGGTCACTTGTGGAGGTGCGGTATATATAATGGGGTCACTTCTGGGGGTGCAGTATATATTATGGGGTCACTTCTGGGGGTGCGGTATATATAATGGGGTCACTTGTGGGGGTGCGGTATATATAATGGGGTCACTTGTGGGGGTTCTGTATATATAATGGGGTCACTTCTGGGGGTTCTGTATATATATAATGGGGTCACTTCTGGGGGTTCTGTATATATAATCGGGTCACTTGTGGGGGTTCTGTATATATAATGGGGTCACTTGTGGGGGTTCTGTATATATAATGGGGTCACTTCTGGGGGTTCTGTATATATAATGGGGTCACTTCTGGGGGTGCAGTAAATATAATGGGGTCACTTCTGGGGATGCAGTATATATAATGGGGTCACTTCTGGGGGTGCAGTATATATAATGGGGTAATTTCTGGGGGTTCTGTGTATATAATGGGGTCACTTCTGGGGGTGCGGTATATGTAATGGGGTCACTTCTGGGGGTGCGGTATATATAATGGGGTAACTTCTGGGGGTGCGGTATATATAATGGGGTCACTTCTGGGGGTTCTGTATATATAATGGGGTCACTTCTGGGGGTTCTGTATATATATAATGGGGTCACTTCTGGGGGTGCGGTATATATAATGGGGTCACTTCTGGGGGTGCAGTATATATAATGGGGTCACTTCTGGGGGTTCTGTATATATATAATGGGGTCACTTGTGGGGGTTCTGTATATATATAATGGGGTCACTTCTGGGGGTGTGGTATATATAATGGGGTAATTTCTGGGGGTCCTGTATATATAATGGGGTCACTTCTGGGGGTGCGGTATATATAATGGGGTCACTTCTGGGGGTTCTGTATATATATAATGGGGTCACTTGTGGGGGTTCTGTATATATATAATGGGGTCACTTCTGGGGGTGTGGTATATATAATGGGGTAATTTCTGGGGGTCCTGTATATATAATGGGGTCACTTCTGGGGGTGCGGTATATATAATGGGGTCACTTATGGGGGTGCGGTATATATAATGGCGTCACTTCTGGCGGTGCGGTATATATAATGGGGTCACTTCTGGGGGTGCAGTATATATAATGAGGTCACTTCTGGGGGTTCTGTATATATATAATGGGGTCACTTCTGGGGGTGCGGTATATATAATGGGGCCACTTCTGGGGGTGCGGTATATATAATGGGGTCACTTCTGGGGGTGCGGTATATATAATGGGGTCACTTCTGGGGGTTCTGTATATATATATAATGGGGTCACTTCTGGGGGTGCAGTTTATATAATGGGGTCACTTCTGGGGGTTCTGTATATATATAATGGGGTCACTTCTGGGGGTTCTGTATATAATGGGGTCACTTCTGGGGGTTCTGTATATATAATGGGGTCACTTTTGGGAGTTCTGTATATATAATGGGGTCACTTGTGGGGGTTCTGTATATATAATGGGGTCACTTGTGGGGGTTCTGTATATATAATGGGGTCACTTCTGGGGGTTCTGTATATATAATGGGGTCACTTCTGGGGGTTCTGTATATATAATGGGGTCACTTCTGGGGGTTCTGTATATATAATGGGGTCACTTCTGGAGGTGCAGTATATATAATGGGGTAATTTCTGGGGGTTCTGTATATATAATGGGGTCACTTCTGGGGGTTCTGTATATATAATGGGGTCACTTCTGGGGGTGCGGTATATATAATGGGGTCACTTCTGGGGGTGCAGTATATATAATGGGGTCACTTCTGGGGGTGCAGTATATATAATGAGGTCACTTCTGGGGGTGCGGTATATATAATGGGGTCACTTGTGGGGGTTCTGTATATAATGGGGTCACTTCTGTGGGTTCTGTATATATAATGGGGTCACTTTTGGGGGTTCTGTATATATAATGGGGTCACTTGTGGGGGTTCTGTATATATAATGGGGTCACTTCTGGGGGTGCGGTATATATAATGGGGTCACTTCTGGGGGTTCTGTATATATATATAATGGGGTCACTTCTGGGGGTGCAGTTTATATAATGGGGTCACTTCTGGGGGTTCTGTATATATATAATGGGGTCACTTCTGGGGGTGCAGTATATATAATGAGGTCACTTCTGGGGGTGCGGTATATATAATGGGGTCACTTGTGGGGGTTCTGTATATAATGGGGTCACTTCTGTGGGTTCTGTATATATAATGGGGTCACTTTTGGGGGTTCTGTATATATAATGGGGTCACTTGTGGGGGTTCTGTATATATAATGGGGTAACTTCTGGGGGTTCTGTATATATAATGGGGTCACTTGTGAGGGTTCTGTATATATAATGGGGTCACTTGTGGGGGTTCTGTATATATATAATGGGGTCACTTCTGGGGGTGCGGTATATATAATGGGGTCACTTGTGGGGGTGCGGTATATATAATGGGGTCACTTCTGGGGGTGCAGTATATATAATGGGGTCACTTGTGGGGGTGCGGTATATATAATGGGGTCACTTCTGGGGGTGCAGTATATATAATGGGGTCACTTCTGGGGGTGCGGTATATATAATGGGGTAATTTCTGGGGGTCCTGTATATATAATGGGGTCACTTGTGGGGGTGCGGTATATATAATGGGGTCACTTGTGGGGGTGCGGTATATATAATGGGGTCACTTCTGGGGGTTCTGTATATATAATGGGGTCACTTCTGGGGGTGCGGTATATATAATGGGGTCACTTGTGGGGGTTCTGTATATATAATGGGGTCACTTCTGGGGGTGCGGTATATATAATGGGGTCACTTCTGGGGGTTCTGTATATATAATGGGGTCACTTCTGGGGTGCGGTATATATAATGGGGTCACTTGTGGGGGTGCGGTATATATAATGGGGTCACTTCTGGGGATGCGGTATATATAATGGGGTCAATTCTGGGGGTGCGGTATATATAATGGGGTATTTTCTGGGGGAGCAGTATATATAAAGGGGTCACTTGTGGGGGTTCTGTATATATAATGGGGTCACTTTTGGGGGTTCTGTATATATAATGGGGTCACTTGTGGGGGTTCTGTATATATAATGGGGTCACTTGTGGGGGTTCTGTATATATAATGGGGTCACTTCTGGGGGTTCTGTATATATAATGGGGTCACTTCTGGGGGTTCTGTATATATAATGGGGTCACTTCTGGGGGTTCTGTATATATAATGGGGTCACTTCTGGAGGTGCAGTATATATAATGGGGTAATTTCTGGGGGTTCTGTATATATAATGGGGTCACTTCTGGGGGTTCTGTATATATAATGGGGTCACTTCTGGGGGTGCGGTATATATAATGGGGTCACTTCTGGGGGTGCGTTATATATAATGGGGTCACTTCTCGGGGTGCAGTATATATAATGAGGTCACTTCTGGGGGTGCGGTATATATAATGGGGTCACTTGTGGGGGTTCTGTATATATAAGGGGGTCACTTGTGGGGGTGCAGTATATATAATGGGGTCACTTGTGGGGGTTCTGTATATATAATGGGGTAACTTCTGGGGGTTCTGTATATATAATGGGGTCACTTGTGGGGGTTCTGTATATATAATGGGGTAACTTCTGGGGGTTCTGTATATATAATGGGGTCACTTGTGAGGGTTCTGTATATATAATGGGGTCACTTGTGGGGGTTCTGTATATATATAATGGGGTCACTTCTGGGGGTGCGGTATATATAATGGGGTCACTTGTGGGGGTGCGGTATATATAATGGGGTAATTTCTGGGGGTCCTGTATATATAATGGGGTCACTTGTGGGGGTGCGGTATATATAATGGGGTCACTTGTGGGGGTGCGGTATATATAATGGGGTCACTTCTGGGGGTTCTGTATATATAATGGGGTCACTTCTGGGGGTGCGGTATATATAATGGGGTCACTTGTGGGGGTGCGGTATATATAATGGGGTCACTTCTGGGGATGCGGTATATATAATGGGGTCAATTCTGGGGGTGCGGTATATATAATGGGGTATTTTCTGGGGGAGCAGTATATATAAAGGAGTCACTTGTGGGGGTGCGGTATATATAATGGGGTCACTTCTGGGGGTGCGGTATATATAATGGGGTCACTTCTGGGGGTGCGGTATATATAATGGGGTCACTTCTGGGGGTGCGGTATATATAATGGGGTCACTTGTGGGGGTTCTGTATATATAATGGGGTCACTTCTGGGGGTGCGGTTTATATAATGGGGTCACTTCTGGGGGTGCGGTATATATAAAGGGGTCACTTGTGGGGGTGCGGTATATATAATGTGGTCACTTCTGGGGGTGCGGTATATATAATGGGGTCACTTCTGGGGGTGCGGTATATATAATGGGGTCACTTCTGGGGGTGCGGTATATATAATGGGGTCACTTCTGGGGGTGCGGTATATATAATGGGGTCACTTCTGGGGGTGCGGTATATATAATGGGGTAATTTCTGGGGGTCCTTTATATATAATGGGATCACTTCTGGGGGTGCGGTATATATAATGGGGTCACTTGTGGGGGTGCGGTATATATAATGGGGTCACTTGTGGGGGTGCGGTATATATAATGGGGTCACTTGTGGAGGTGCGGTATATATAATGGGGTCACTTCTGGGGGTGCAGTATATATTATGGGGTCACTTCTGGGGGTGCGGTATATATAATGGGGTCACTTGTGGGGGTGCGGTATATATAATGGGGTCACTTGTGGGGGTGCGGTATATATAATGGGGTCACTTCTGGGGGTGCGGTATATATAATGGGGTCACTTCTGGGGGTTCTGTATATATAATGGGGTCACTTCTGGGGGTGCAGTATATATTATGGGGTCACTTCTGGGGGTGCGGTATATATAATGGGGTCACTTCTGGGGGTGCGGTATATATAATGGGGTCACTTCTGGGGGTTCGGTATATATAATGGGGTCACTTGTGGGGGTTCTGTATATATAATGGGGTCACTTGTGGGGGTTCTGTATATATAATGGGGTCACTTGTGGGGGTTCTGTATATATAATGGGGTCACTTCTGGGGGTGCGGTATATGTAATGGGGTAATTTCTGGGGGTCCTGTATATATAATGGGGTCACTTCTGGGGGTCCTGTATATATAATGGGGTCACTTCTGGGGGTGCGGTATATATAATGGGGTCACTTCTGGGGGTGCAGTATATATTATGGGGTCACTTCTGGGGGTTCTGTATATATAATGGGGTCACTTCTGGGGGTTCTGTATATATAATGGGGTCACTTCTGGGGGTGCAGTATATATAATGGGGTCACTTGTGGGGGTGCGGTATATATAATGGGGTCACTTCTGGGGGTTCTGTATATATATAATGGGGTCGATTGTGGGGGTGCGGTATATATAATGGGGTCACTTCTGGGGGTTCTGTATATATATAATGGGGTCACTTGTGGGGGTGCGGTATATATAATGGGGTCACTTCTGGGGGTTCTGTATATATATAATGGGGTCACTTCTGGGGGTGCAGTATATATAATGGGGTCACTTGTGGGGGTGCGGTATATATAATGGGGTCACTTGTGGGGGTGCGGTATATATAATGGGGTCACTTGTGGGGGTGCGGTATATATAATGGGGTCACTTGTGGGGGTTCTGTATATATAAGGGGGTCACTTGTGGGGGTGCAGTATATATAATGGGGTCACTTCTGGGGGTTCTGTATATATAATGGGGTCACTTGTGAGGGTTCTGTATATATAATGGGGTCACTTCTGGGGGTTCTGTATATATATAATGGGGTCACTTGTGGGGGTTCTGTATATATATAATGGGGTCACTTCTGGGGGTGCGGTATATATATTGGGGACACTTCTGGGGGTGCAGTATATATAATGGGGTCACTTCTGGGGGTTCTGTATATATATTGGGGTCACTTGTGGGGGTGCGGTATATATAATGGGGTAATTTCTGGGGGTCCTGTATATATAATGGGGTCACTTGTGGGGGTGCGGTATATATAATGGGGTCACTTGTGGGGGTGCGGTATATATAATGGGGTCACTTGTGGGGGTGCGGTATATATAATGGGGTCACTTCTGTGGGTTCTGTATATATAATGGGGTCACTTCTGGGGGTGCAGTATATATAATGGGGTCACTTGTGGGGGTGCGGTATATATAATGGGGTCACTTGTGGGGGTGCAGTATATATAATGGGGTCACTTGTGGAGGTGCGGTATATATAATGGGGTCACTTGTGGGGGTGCGGTATATATAATGGGGTCACTTCTGGGGGTGCGGTATATATAATGGGGTCACTTCTGGGGGTGCAGTATATATAATGGGGTCACTTCTGGGGGTGCAGTATATATAATGGGGTCAATTCTGGGGGTGCGGTATATATAATGGGGTATTTTCTGGGGGTGCAGTATATATAAAGGGGTCACTTGTGGGGGTGCGGTATATATAATGGGGTCACTTCTGGGGGTGCGGTATATATAATGGGGTCACTTCTGGGGGTGCAGTATATATAATGGGGTAATTTCTGGGGGTGCGGTATATATAATGGGGTCACTTGTGGGGGTTCTGTTTATATAATGGGGTCACTTCTGGGGGTGCGATATATATAATGGGGTCACTTCTGGGGGTCCTGTATATATAATGGGGTCACTTCTGGGGGTGCGGTATATATAATGGGGTCACTTCTGGGGGTGCAGTATATATAATGGGGTCACTTCTGGGGGTGCGGTATATATAATGGGGTCACTTCTGGGGGTTCTGTAAATATAATGGGGCCACTTCTGGGGGTGCAGTATATATAATGGGGTCACTTCTGGGGGTGCAGTATATATAATGGGGTCACTTCTGGGGGTGCTGTATATATAATGGGGTCACTTCTGGGGGTTCTGTATATATATAATGGGGTCACTTCTGGGGGTGCAGTATATATAATGGGGTCACTTCTGGGGGTGCGGTATATATAATGGGGTCACTTCTGGGGGTTCTGTATATATATAATGGGGTTACTTCTGGGGGTGCAGTATATATAATGGGGTCACTTCTGGGGGTTCTGTATATATATAATGGGGTCACTTCTGGGGGTGCAGTATATATAATGGGGTCACTTCTGGGGGTTCTGTATATATATAATGGGGTCACTTCTGGGGGTTCTGTATATATAATCGGGTCACTTGTGGGGGTTCTGTATATATAATGGGGTCACTTGTGGGGGTTCTGTATATATAAAGGGGTCACTTCTGGGGGTTCTGTATATATAATGGGGTCACTTCTGGGGGTGCAGTAAATATAATGGGGTCACTTCTGGGGATGCAGTATATATAATGGGGTCACTTCTGGGGGTGCAGTATATATAATGGGGTAATTTCTGGGGGTTCTGTATATATAATGGGGTCACTTCTGGGGGTGCGGTATATGTAATGGGGTCACTTCTGGGGGTGCGGTATATATAATGGGGTAACTTCTGGGGGTGCGGTATATATAATGGGGTCACTTCTGGGGGTTCTGTATATATAATGGGGTCACTTCTGGGGGTTCTGTATATATATAATGGGGTCACTTCTGGGGGTGCGGTATATATAATGGGGTCACTTCTGGGGGTGCAGTATATATAATGGGGTCACTTCTGGGGGTTCTGTATATATATAATGGGGTCACTTGTGGGGGTTCTGTATATTTATAATGGGGTCACTTCTGGGGGTGTGGTATATATAATGGGGTAATTTCTGGGGGTCCTGTATATATAATGGGGTCACTTCTGGGGGTGCGGTATATATAATGGGGTCACTTCTGGGGGTTCTGTATATATATAATGGGGTCACTTGTGGGGGTTCTGTATATATATAATGGGGTCACTTCTGGGGGTGTGGTATATATAATGGGGTAATTTCTGGGGGTCCTGTATATATAATGGGGTCACTTCTGGGGGTGCGGTATATATAATGGGGTCACTTATGGGGGTGTGGTATATATAATGGCGTCACTTCTGGCGGTGCGGTATATATAATGGGGTCACTTCTGGGGGTGCAGTATATATAATGAGGTCACTTCTGGGGGTTCTGTATATATATAATGGGGTCACTTCTGGGGGTGCGGTATATATAATGGGGCCACTTCTGGGGGTGCGGTATATATAATGGGGTCACTTCTGGGGGTGCGGTATATATAATGGGGTCACTTCTGGGGGTTCTGTATATATATATAATGGGGTCACTTCTGGGGGTGCAGTTTATATAATGGGGTCACTTCTGGGGGTTCTGTATATATATAATGGGGTCACTTCTGGGGGTTCTGTATATATATAATGGGGTCACTTCTGGGGGTTCTGTATATATAATGGGGTCACTTTTGGGGGTTCTGTATATATAATGGGGTCACTTGTGGGGGTTCTGTATATATAATGGGGTCACTTGTGGGGGTTCTGTATATATAATGGGGTCACTTCTGGGGGTTCTGTATATATAATGGGGTCACTTCTGGGGGTTCTGTATATATAATGGGGTCACTTCTGGGGGTGCAGTATATATAATGGGGTAATTTCTGGGGGTTCTGTATATATAATGGGGTCACTTCTGGGGGTTCTGTATATATAATGGGGTCACTTCTGGGGGTGCGGTATATATAATGGGGTCACTTCTGGGGGTGCGTTATATATAATGGGGTCACTTCTGGGGGTGCAGTATATATAATGAGGTCACTTCTGGGGGTGCGGTATATATAATGGGGTCACTTGTGGGGGTTCTGTATATATAAGGGGGTCACTTGTGGGGGTGCAGTATATATAATGGGGTCACTTGTGGGGGTTCTGTATATATAATGGGGTAACTTCTGGGGGTTCTGTATATATAATGGGGTCACTTGTGAGGGTTCTGTATATATAATGGGGTCACTTGTGGGGGTTCTGTATATATATAATGGGGTCACTTCTGGGGGTGCGGTATATATAATGGGGTCACTTGTAGGGGTGCGGTATATATAATGGGGTAATTTCTGGGGGTCCTGTATATATAATGGGGTCACTTGTGGGGGTGCGGTATATATAATGGGGTCACTTGTGGGGGTGCGGTATATATAATGGGGTCACTTCTGGGGGTTCTGTATATATAATGGGGTCACTTCTGGGGGTGCGGTATATATAATGGGGTCACTAGTGGGGGTGCGGTATATATAATGGGGTCACTTCTGGGGATGCGGTATATATAATGGGGTCAATTCTGGGGGTGCGGTATATATAATGGGGTATTTTCTGGGGGAGCAGTATATATAAAGGGGTCACTTGTGGGGGTGCGGTATATATAATGGGGTCACTTCTGGGGGTGCGGTATATATAATGGGGTCACTTCTGGGGGTGCGGTATATATAATGGGGTCACTTCTGGGGGTGCGGTATATATAATGGGGTCACTTCTGGGGGTGCGGTATATATAATGGGGTCACTTCTGGGGGTGCGGTATATATAATGGGGTCACTTCTGGGGGTGCGGTATATATAATGGGGTAATTTCTGGGGGTCCTTTATATATAATGGGATCACTTCTGGGGGTGCGGTATATATAATGGGGTCACTTGTGGGGGTGCTTTATATATAATGGGGTCACTTGTGGGGGTGCGGTATATATAATGGGGTCACTTGTGGGGGTGCGGTATATATAATGGGGTCACTTGTGGAGGTGCGGTATATATAATGGGGTCACTTCTGGGGGTGCAGTATATATTATGGGGTCACTTCTGGGGGTGCGGTATATATAATGGGGTCACTTGTGGGGGTGCGGTATATATAATGGGGTCACTTGTGGGGGTTCTGTATATATAATGGGGTCACTTCTGGGGGTGCAGTATATATTATGGGGTCACTTCTGGGGGTGCGGTATATATAATGGGGTCACTTCTGGGGGTGCGGTATATATAATGGGGTCACTTCTGGGGGTTCGGTATATATAATGGGGTCACTTGTGGGGGTTCTGTATATATAATGGGGTCACTTGTGGGGGTTCTGTATATATAATGGGGTCACTTGTGGGGGTTCTGTATATATAATGGGGTCACTTCTGGGGGTGCGGTATATGTAATGGGGTAATTTCTGGGGGTCCTGTATATATAATGGGGTCACTTCTGGGGGTCCTGTATATATAATGGGGTCACTTCTGGGGGTGCGGTATATATAATGGGGTCACTTCTGGGGGTGCAGTATATATTATGGGGTCACTTCTGGGGGTTCTGTATATATAATGGGGTCACTTCTGGGGGTTCTGTATATATAATGGGGTCACTTCTGGGGGTGCAGTATATATAATGGGGTCACTTGTGGGGGTGCGGTATATATAATGGGGTCACTTCTGGGGGTTCTGTATATATATAATGGGGTCGATTGTGGGGGTGCGGTATATATAATGGGGTCACTTCTGGGGGTTCTGTATATATATAATGGGGTCACTTGTGGGGGTGCGGTATATATAATGGGGTCACTTCTGGGGGTTCTGTATATATATAATGGGGTCACTTCTGGGGGTGCAGTATATATAATGGGGTCACTTGTGGGGGTGCGGTATATATAATGGGGTCACTTGTGGGGGTGCGGTATATATAATGGGGTCACTTGTGGGGGTGCGGTATATATAATGGGGTCACTTGTGGGGGTTCTGTATATATAAGGGGGTCACTTGTGGGGGTGCAGTATATATAATGGGGTCACTTCTGGGGGTTCTGTATATATAATGGGGTCACTTGTGAGGGTTCTGTATATATAATGGGGTCACTTCTGGGGGTTCTGTATATATATAATGGGGTCACTTGTGGGGGTTCTGTATATATATAATGGGGTCACTTCTGGGGGTGCGGTATATATATTGGGGACACTTCTGGGGGTGCAGTATATATAATGGGGTCACTTCTGGGGGTTCTGTATATATATTGGGGTCACTTGTGGGGGTGCGGTATATATAATGGGGTAATTTCTGGGGGTCCTGTATATATAATGGGGTCACTTGTGGGGGTGCGGTATATATAATGGGGTCACTTGTGGGGGTGCGGTATATATAATGGGGTCACTTGTGGGGGTGCGGTATATATAATGGGGTCACTTCTGTGGGTTCTGTATATATAATGGGGTCACTTCTGGGGGTGCAGTATATATAATGGGGTCACTTGTGGGGGTGCGGTATATATAATGGGGTCACTTGTGGGGGTGCAGTATATATAATGGGGTCACTTGTGGAGGTGCGGTATATATAATGGGGTCACTTGTGGGGGTGCGGTATATATAATGGGGTCACTTCTGGGGGTGCGGTATATATAATGGGGTCACTTCTGGGGGTGCAGTATATATAATGGGGTCACTTCTGGGGGTGCAGTATATATAATGGGGTCAATTCTGGGGGTGCGGTATATATAATGGGGTATTTTCTGGGGGTGCAGTATATATAAAGGGGTCACTTGTGGGGGTGCGGTATATATAATGGGGTCACTTCTGGGGGTGCGGTATATATAATGGGGTCACTTCTGGGGGTGCGGTATATATAAAGGGGTCACTTGTGGGGGTTCTGTATATATAATGGGGTCACTTCTGGGGGTGCAGTATATATAATGGGGTAATTTCTGGGGGTGCGGTATATATAATGGGGTCACTTGTGGGGGTTCTGTTTATATAATGGGGTCACTTCTGGGGGTGCGGTATATATAATGGGGTCACTTCTGGGGGTCCTGTATATATAATGGGGTCACTTCTGGGGGTGCGGTATATATAATGGGGTCACTTCTGGGGGTGCAGTATATATAATGGGGTCACTTCTGGGGGTGCGGTATATATAATGGGGTCACTTCTGGGGGTTCTGTAAATATAATGGGGCCACTTCTGGGGGTGCAGTATATATAATGGGGTCACTTCTGGGGGTGCAGTATATATAATGGGGTCACTTCTGGGGGTGCTGTATATATAATGGGGTCACTTCTGGGGGTTCTGTATATATATAATGGGGTCACTTCTGGGGGTGCAGTATATATAATGGGGTCACTTCTGGGGGTGCGGTATATATAATGGGGTCACTTCTGGGGGTTCTGTATATATATAATGGGGTCACTTCTGGGGGTGCAGTATATATAATGGGGTCACTTCTGGGGGTTCTGTATATATATAATGGGGTCACTTCTGGGGGTGCAGTATATATAATGGGGTCACTTCTGGGGGTTCTGTATATATATAATGGGGTCACTTCTGGGGGTTCTGTATATATAATCGGGTCACTTGTGGGGGTTCTGTATATATAATGGGGTCACTTGTGGGGGTTCTGTATATATAATGGGGTCACTTCTGGGGGTTCTGTATATATAATGGGGTCACTTCTGGGGGTGCAGTAAATATAATGGGGTCACTTCTGGGGATGCAGTATATATAATGGGGTCACTTCTGGGGGTGCAGTATATATAATGGGGTAATTTCTGGGGGTTCTGTATATATAATGGGGTCACTTCTGGGGGTGCGGTATATGTAATGGGGTCACTTCTGGGGGTGCGGTATATATAATGGGGTAACTTCTGGGGGTGCGGTATATATAATGGGGTCACTTCTGGGGGTTCTGTATATGTAATGGGGTCACTTCTGGGGGTTCTGTATATATATAATGGGGTCACTTCTGGGGGTGCGGTATATATAATGGGGTCACTTCTGGGGGTGCAGTATATATAATGGGGTCACTTCTGGGGGTTCTGTATATATATAATGGGGTCACTTGTGGGGGTTCTGTATATTTATAATGGGGTCACTTCTGGGGGTGTGGTATATATAATGGGGTAATTTCTGGGGGTCCTGTATATATAATGGGGTCACTTCTGGGGGTGCGGTATATATAATGGGGTCACTTCTGGGGGTTCTGTATATATATAATGGGGTCACTTGTGGGGGTTCTGTATATATATAATGGGGTCACTTCTGGGGGTGTGGTATATATAATGGGGTAATTTCTGGGGGTCCTGTATATATAATGGGGTCACTTCTGGGGGTGCGGTATATATAATGGGGTCACTTATGGGGGTGTGGTATATATAATGGCGTCACTTCTGGGGGTGCAGTATATATAATGAGGTCACTTCTGGGGGTTCTGTATATATATAATGGGGTCACTTCTGGGGGTGCGGTATATATAATGGGGCCACTTCTGGGGGTGCGGTATATATAATGGGGTCACTTCTGGGGGTGCGGTATATATAATGGGGTCACTTCTGGGGGTTCTGTATATATATATAATGGGGTCACTTCTGGGGGTGCAGTTTATATAATGGGGTCACTTCTGGGGGTTCTGTATATATATAATGGGGTCACTTCTGGGGGTTCTGTATATATATAATGGGGTCACTTCTGGGGGTTCTGTATATATAATGGGGTCACTTTTGGGGGTTCTGTATATATAATGGGGTCACTTGTGGGGGTTCTGTATATATAATGGGGTCACTTGTGGGGGTTCTGTATATATAATGGGGTCACTTCTGGGGGTTCTGTATATATAATGGGGTCACTTCTGGGGGTTCTGTATATATAATGGGGTCACTTCTGGGGGTTCTGTATATATAATGGGGTCACTTCTGGAGGTGCAGTATATATAATGGGGTAATTTCTGGGGGTTCTGTATATATAATGGGGTCACTTCTGGGGGTTCTGTATATATAATGGGGTCACTTCTGGGGGTGCGGTATATATAATGGGGTCACTTCTGGGGGTGCGTTATATATAATGGGGTCACTTCTGGGGGTGCAGTATATATAATGAGGTCACTTCTGGGGGTGCGGTATATATAATGGGGTCACTTGTGGGGGTTCTGTATATATAAGGGGGTCACTTGTGGGGGTGCAGTATATATAATGGGGTCACTTGTGGGGGTTCTGTATATATAATGGGGTAACTTCTGGGGGTTCTGTATATATAATGGGGTCACTTGTGAGGGTTCTGTATATATAATGGGGTCACTTGTGGGGGTTCTGTATATATATAATGGGGTCACTTCTGGGGGTGCGGTATATATAATGGGGTCACTTGTAGGGGTGCGGTATATATAATGGGGTAATTTCTGGGGGTCCTGTATATATAATGGGGTCACTTGTGGGGGTGCGGTATATATAATGGGGTCACTTGTGGGGGTGCGGTATATATAATGGGGTCACTTCTGGGGGTTCTGTATATATAATGGGGTCACTTCTGGGGGTGCGGTATATATAATGGGGTCACTTGTGGGGGTGCGGTATATATAATGGGGTCACTTCTGGGGATGCGGTATATATAATGGGGTCAATTCTGGGGGTGCGGTATATATAATGGGGTATTTTCTGGGGGAGCAGTATATATAAAGGGGTCACTTGTGGGGGTGCGGTATATATAATGGGGTCACTTCTGGGGGTGCGGTATATATAATGGGGTCACTTCTGGGGGTGCGGTATATATAATGGGGTCACTTCTGGGGGTGCGGTATATATAATGGGGTCACTTCTGGGGGTGCGGTATATATAATGGGGTCACTTGTGGGGGTTCTGTATATATAATGGGGTCACTTCTGGGGGTGCGGTTTATATAATGGGGTCACTTCTGGGGGTGCGGTATATATAAAGGGGTCACTTGTGGGGGTGCGGTATATATAATGTGGTCACTTCTAGGGGTGCGGTATATATAATGGGGTCACTTCTGGGGGTGCGGTATATATAATGGGGTCACTTCTGGGGGTGCGGTATATATAATGGGGTCACTTCTGGGGGTGCGGTATATATAATGGGGTCACTTCTGGGGGTGCGGTATATATAATGGGGTAATTTCTGGGGGTCCTTTATATATAATGGGATCACTTCTGGGGTGCGGTATATATAATGGGGTCACTTGTGGGGGTGCTTTATATATAATGGGGTCACTTGTGGGGGTGCGGTATATATAATGGGGTCACTTGTGGGGGTGCGGTATATATAATGGGGTCACTTGTGGAGGTGCGGTATATATAATGGGGTCACTTCTGGGGGTGCAGTATATATTATGGGGTCACTTCTGGGGGTGCGGTATATATAATGGGGTCACTTGTGGGGGTGCGGTATATATAATGGGGTCACTTGTGGGGGTTCTGTATATATAATGGGGTCACTTCTGGGGGTGCAGTATATATTATGGGGTCACTTCTGGGGGTGCGGTATATATAATGGGGTCACTTCTGGGGGTGCGGTATATATAATGGGGTCACTTCTGGGGGTTCGGTATATATAATGGGGTCACTTGTGGGGGTTCTGTATATATAATGGGGTCACTTGTGGGGGTTCTGTATATATAATGGGGTCACTTGTGGGGGTTCTGTATATATAATGGGGTCACTTCTGGGGGTGCGGTATATGTAATGGGGTAATTTCTGGGGGTCCTGTATATATAATGGGGTCACTTCTGGGGGTCCTGTATATATAATGGGGTCACTTCTGGGGGTGCGGTATATATAATGGGGTCACTTCTGGGGGTGCAGTATATATTATGGGGTCACTTCTGGGGGTTCTGTATATATAATGGGGTCACTTCTGGGGGTTCTGTATATATAATGGGGTCACTTCTGGGGGTGCAGTATATATAATGGGGTCACTTGTGGGGGTGCGGTATATATAATGGGGTCACTTCTGGGGGTTCTGTATATATATAATGGGGTCGATTGTGGGGGTGCGGTATATATAATGGGGTCACTTCTGGGGGTTCTGTATATATATAATGGGGTCACTTGTGGGGGTGCGGTATATATAATGGGGTCACTTCTGGGGGTTCTGTATATATATAATGGGGTCACTTCTGGGGGTGCAGTATATATAATGGGGTCACTTGTGGGGGTGCGGTATATATAATGGGGTCACTTGTGGGGGTGCGGTATATATAATGGGGTCACTTGTGGGGGTGCGGTATATATAATGGGGTCACTTGTGGGGGTTCTGTATATATAAGGGGGTCACTTGTGGGGGTGCAGTATATATAATGGGGTCACTTCTGGGGGTTCTGTATATATAATGGGGTCACTTGTGAGGGTTCTGTATATATAATGGGGTCACTTCTGGGGGTTCTGTATATATATAATGGGGTCACTTGTGGGGGTTCTGTATATATATAATGGGGTCACTTCTGGGGGTGCGGTATATATATTGGGGACACTTCTGGGGGTGCAGTATATATAATGGGGTCACTTCTGGGGGTTCTGTATATATATTGGGGTCACTTGTGGGGGTGCGGTATATATAATGGGGTAATTTCTGGGGGTCCTGTATATATAATGGGGTCACTTGTGGGGGTGCGGTATATATAATGGGGTCACTTGTGGGGGTGCGGTATATATAATGGGGTCACTTGTGGGGGTGCGGTATATATAATGGGGTCACTTCTGTGGGTTCTGTATATATAATGGGGTCACTTCTGGGGGTGCAGTATATATAATGGGGTCACTTGTGGGGGTGCGGTATATATAATGGGGTCACTTGTGGGGGTGCAGTATATATAATGGGGTCACTTGTGGAGGTGCGGTATATATAATGGGGTCACTTGTGGGGGTGCGGTATATATAATGGGGTCACTTCTGGGGGTGCGGTATATATAATGGGGTCACTTCTGGGGGTGCAGTATATATAATGGGGTCACTTCTGGGGGTGCAGTATATATAATGGGGTCAATTCTGGGGGTGCGGTATATATAATGGGGTATTTTCTGGGGGTGCAGTATATATAAAGGGGTCACTTGTGGGGGTGCGGTATATATAATGGGGTCACTTCTGGGGGTGCGGTATATATAATGGGGTCACTTCTGGGGGTGCGGTATATATAAAGGGGTCACTTGTGGGGGTTCTGTATATATAATGGGGTCACTTCTGGGGGTGCAGTATATATAATGGGGTAATTTCTGGGGGTGCGGTATATATAATGGGGTCACTTGTGGGGGTTCTGTTTATATAATGGGGTCACTTCTGGGGGTGCGGTATATATAATGGGGTCACTTCTGGGGGTCCTGTATATATAATGGGGTCACTTCTGGGGGTGCGGTATATATAATGGGGTCACTTCTGGGGGTTCTGTAAATATAATGGGGCCACTTCTGGGGGTGCAGTATATATAATGGGGTCACTTCTGGGGGTGCAGTATATATAATGGGGTCACTTCTGGGGGTGCTGTATATATAATGGGGTCACTTCTGGGGGTTCTGTATATATATAATGGGGTCACTTCTGGGGGTGCAGTATATATAATGGGGTCACTTCTGGGGGTGCGGTATATATAATGGGGTCACTTCTGGGGGTTCTGTATATATATAATGGGGTCACTTCTGGGGGTGCAGTATATATAATGGGGTCACTTCTGGGGGTTCTGTATATATATAATGGGGTCACTTCTGGGGGTGCAGTATATATAATGGGGTCACTTCTGGGGGTTCTGTATATATATAATGGGGTCACTTCTGGGGGTTCTGTATATATAATCGGGTCACTTGTGGGGGTTCTGTATATATAATGGGGTCACTTGTGGGGGTTCTGTATATATAATGGGGTCACTTCTGGGGGTTCTGTATATATAATGGGGTCACTTCTGGGGGTGCAGTAAATATAATGGGGTCACTTCTGGGGATGCAGTATATATAATGGGGTCACTTCTGGGGGTGCAGTATATATAATGGGGTAATTTCTGGGGGTTCTGTATATATAATGGGGTCACTTCTGGGGGTGCGGTATATGTAATGGGGTCACTTCTGGGGGTGCGGTATATATAATGGGGTAACTTCTGGGGGTGCGGTATATATAATGGGGTCACTTCTGGGGGTTCTGTATATATAATGGGGTCACTTCTGGGGGTTCTGTATATATATAATGGGGTCACTTCTGGGGGTGCGGTATATATAATGGGGTCACTTCTGGGGGTGCAGTATATATAATGGGGTCACTTCTGGGGGTTCTGTATATATATAATGGGGTCACTTGTGGGGGTTCTGTATATATATAATGGGGTCACTTCTGGGGGTGTGGTATATATAATGGGGTAATTTCTGGGGGTCCTGTATATATAATGGGGTCACTTCTGGGGGTGCGGTATATATAATGGGGTCACTTCTGGCGGTTCTGTATATATATAATGGGGTCACTTGTGGGGGTTCTGTATATATATAATGGGGTCACTTCTGGGGGTGTGGTATATATAATGGGGTAATTTCTGGGGGTCCTGTATATATAATGGGGTCACTTCTGGGGGTGCGGTATATATAATGGGGTCACTTCTGGGGGTGCGGTATATATAATGGCGTCACTTCTGGCGGTGCGGTATATATAATGGGGTCACTTCTGGGGGTGCAGTATATATAATGAGGTCCCTTCTGGGGGTTCTGTATATATATAATGGGGTCACTTCTGGGGGTGCGGTATATATAATGGGACCACTTCTGGGGGTGCGGTATATATAATGGGGTCACTTCTGGGGGTGCAGTTTATATAATGGGGTCACTTCTGGGGGTTCTGTATATATATAATGGGGTCACTTCTGGGGGTTCTGTATATATAATGGGGTCACTTCTGGGGGTGCGGTATATATAATGGGGTCACTTCTGGGGGTGCGGTATATACAATGGGGTCACTTCTGGGGGTGCGGTATATATAATGGGGTCACTTTTGGGGGTTCTGTATATATAATGGGGTCACTTGTGGGGGTTCTGTATATATAATGGGGTCACTTCTGGGGGTTCTGTATATATAATGGGGTCACTTCTGGGGGTTCTGTATATATAATGGGGTCACTTCTGGGGGTTCTGTATATATAATGGGGTCACTTCTGGAGGTGCGGTATATATAATGGGGTAATTTCTGGGGGTTCTGTATATATAATGGGGTCACTTCTGGGTGTTCTGTATATATAATGGGGTCACTTCTGGGGGTGCGGTATATATAATGGGGTCACTTCTGGGGGTGCGTTATATATAATGGGGTCACTTCTGGGGGTGCAGTATATATAATGAGGTCACTTCTGGGGGTGCGGTATATATAATGGGGTCACTTGTGGGGGTTCTGTATATATAATGGGGTCACTTGTGGGGGTGCAGTATATATAATGGGGTCACTTGTGGGGGTTCTGTATATATAATGGGGTAACTTCTGGGGGTTCTGTATATATAATGGGGTCACTTGTGAGGGTTCTGTATATATAATGGGGTCACTTGTGGGGGTTCTGTATATATATAATGGGGTCACTTCTGGGGGTGCGGTATATATAATGGGGTCACTTGTGGGGGTGCGGTATATATAATGGGGTAATTTCTGGGGGTCCTGTATATATAATGGGGTCACTTGTGGGGGTGCGGTATATATAAAGGGGTCACTTGTGGGGGTGCGGTATATATAATGGGGTCACTTCTGGGGGTGCGGTATATATAATGGGGTCACTTCTGGGGGTGCGGTATATATAATGGGGTCACTTCTGGGGGTGCGGTATATATAATGGGGTCACTTCTGGGGGTGCGGTATATATAATGGGGTCACTTGTGGGGGTTCTGTATATATAATGGGGTCACTTCTGGGGGTGCGGTTTATATAATGGGGTCACTTCTGGGGGTGCGGTATATATAAAGGGGTCACTTGTGGGGGTGCGGTATATATAATGGGGTCACTTCTGGGGGTGCGGTATATATAATGGGGTCACTTCTGGGGGTGCGGTATATATAATGGGGTCACTTCTGGGGGTGCGGTATATATAATGGGGTCACTTCTGGGGGTGCGGTATATATAATGGGGTCACTTCTGGGGGTGCGGTATATATAATGGGGTCACTTGTGGGGGTTCTGTATATATAATGGGGTCACTTCTGGGGGTGCGGTTTATATAATGGGGTCACTTCTGGGGGTGCGGTATATATAATGGGGTCACTTCTGGGGGTGCTGTATATATAATAGGGTCACTTCTGGGGGTGCAGTATATATAATGGGGTCACTTGTGGGGGTTCTGTATATATAATGGGGTAATTTCTGGGGGTGCGGTTTATATAATGGGATAATTTCTGGGAGTCCTGTATATATAATGGGGTCACTTCTGGGGGTGCGGTATATATAATGGGGTCACTTCTGGGAGTGCGGTATATATAATGGGGTCACTTCTGGGGGTGCGGTATATATAATGGGGTCACTTGTGGGGGTTCTGTATATATAATGGGGTCACTTCTGGGGGTGCGGTTTATATAATGGGGTCACTTCTGGGGGTGCGGAATATATAATGGGGTCACTTCTGGGGGTGCTGTATATATAATAGGGTCACTTCTGGGGGTGCAGTATATATAATGGGGTCACTTGTGGGGGTTCTGTATATATAATGGGGTCACTTCTGGGGGTGCGGTGTATATAATGGGGTCACTTCTGGGGGTGCAGTATATATAATGGGGTAATTTCTGGGGGTGCGGTATATATAATGCGGTAGTTTCTGGGGGTCCTGTATATATAATGGGGTCACTTGTGGGGGTTCTGTATATATAATGGGGTAATTTCTGGGGGTGCGGTATATATAATGGGGTCACTTCTGGGGGTCCTGTATATATAATGGGGTCACTTCTGGGGGTGCGGTATATATAATGGGGTCACTTGTGGGGGTTCTGTAAATATAATGGGGCCACTTCTGGGGGTGCGGTATATATAATGGGGTCACTTCTGGGGGTGCAGTATATATAATGGGGTCACTTCTGGGGGTGCGGTATATATAATGGGGTCACTTCTGGGGGTTCTGTAAATATAATGGGGCCACTTCTGGGGGTGCGGTATATATAATGGGGTCACTTCTGGGGGTTCTGTATTTATAATGGGGCCACTTCTGGGGGTGCAGTATATATAATGGGGTCACTTCTGGGGGTGCAGTATATATAATGGGGTCACTTGTGGGGGTGCTGTATATATAATGGGGTCACTTCTGGGGGTTCTGTATATATATAATGGGGTCACTTCTGGGGGTGCAGTATATATAATGGGGTCACTTCTGGGGGTGCGGTATATATAATGGGGTCACTTCTGGGGGTTCTGTATATATATAATGGGGTCACTTCTGGGGGTGCAGTATATATAATGGGGTCACTTCTGGGGGTTCTGTATATATATAATGGGGTCACTTCTGGGGGTTCTGTATATATAATGGGGTCACTTGTGGGGGTTCTGTATATATAATGGGGTCACTTGTGGGGGTGCAGTATATATAATGGGGTCACTTGTGGGGGTTCTGTATATATAATGTGGTCACTTGTGGGGGTTCTGTATATATAATGGGGTCACTTCTGGGGGTTCTGTATATATAATGGGGTCACTTGTGGGGGTTCTGTATATATAAGGGGGTCACTTCTGGGGGTGCAGTATATATAATGGGGTAATTTCTGGGGGTCCTGTATATATAATGGGGTCACTTCTGGGGGTGCGGTATATATAATGGGGTCACTTGTGGGGGTTCTGTATATATAATGGGGTCACTTCTGGGGGTGCGGTATATATAATGGGGTCACTTCTGGGGGTTCTGTATATATATAATGGGGTCACTTCTGGGGGTGCAGTATATATAATGGGGTCACTTCTGGGGGTTCTGTATATATATATAATGGGGTCACTTCTGGGGGTGCAGTATATATAATGGGGTCACTTCTGGGGGTTCTGTATATATATAATGGGGTCACTTGTGGGGGTTCTGTATATATAATGGGGTCACTTGTGGGGGTTCTGTATATATAATGGGGTCACTTGTGGGGGTTCTGTATATATAATGGGGTCACTTGTGGGGGTTCTGTATATATAATGGGGTCACTTGTGGGGGTTCTGTATATATAATGGGGTCACTTCTGGGGGTTCTGTATATATAATGGGGTCACTTCTGGGGGTGCAGTATATATAATGGGGTAATTTCTGGGGGTTCTGTATATATAATGGGGTCACTTCTGGGGGTGCGATATATGTAATGGGGTCACTTCTGGGGGTGCAGTATATATAATGGGGTCACTTCTGGGGGTGCGGTATATATAATGGGGTCACTTCTGGGGGTGCGGTATATATAATGGGGTCACTTCTGGGGGTGCGGTATATGTAATGGGGTCACTTCTGGGGGTGCGGTATATATAATGGGGTCACTTCTGGGGGTGCGGTATATATAATGGGGTCACTTGTGGGGGTTCTGTATATATAATGGGGTCACTTCTGGTGGTGCAGTATATATAATGGGGTCACTTGTGGGGGTTCTGTTTATATCATGGGGTCACTTCTGGGGGTGCAGTATATATAATGGGGTCACTTCTGGGGGTGCAGTATATATAATGGGGTCACTTCTGGGGGTTCTGTATATATACTGGGGTCACTTCTGGGGATGCAGTATATATAATGGGGTCACTTCTGGGGGTGCAGTATATATAATGGGGTATTTTCTGGGGGTTCTGTATATATATAATGGGGTCACTTCTGGGGGTGCAGTATATATAATGGGGTCACTTGTGGGGGTGCAGTATATATAATGGGGTCACTTCTGGGGGTTCTGTATATATAATGGGGTCACTTCTGGGGGTGCAGTATATATAATGGGGTCACTTCTGGGGGTTCTGTATATATATAATGGGGTCACTTCTGGGGGTTCTGTATATATAATGGGGTCACTTCTGGGGGTTCTGTATATATATAATGGGGTCACTTGTGGGGGTGCGGTATATATAATGGGGTCACTTCTGGGGGTTCTGTATATATATAATGTGGTCACTTGTGGGGGTGCGGTATATATAATGGGGTCACTTCTGGGGGTTCTGTATATATAATGGGGTCACTTCTGGGGGTGCAGTATATATAATGGGGTCACTTGTGGGGGTGCGGTATATATAATGGGGTCACTTGTGGGGGTGCGGTATATATAATGGGGTCACTTGTGGGGGTGCGGTATATATAATGGGGTCACTTGTGGGGGTTCTGTATATATAAGGGGGTCACTTGTGGGGGTGCAGTATATATAATGGGGTCACTTCTGGGGGTTCTGTATATATAATGGGGTAACTTCTGGGGGTTCTTTATATATAATGGGGTCACTTGTGAGGGTTCTGTATATATAATGGGGTCACTTGTGGGGGTTCTGTATATATATAATGGGGTCACTTCTGGGGGTGCGGTATATATATTGGGGACACTTCTGGGGGTGCAGTATATATAATGGGGTCACTTCTGGGGGTCCTGTATATATATTGGGGTCACTTGTGGGGGTGCGGTATATATAATGGGGTAATTTCTGGGGGTCCTGTATATATAATGGGGTCACTTGTGGGGGTGCAGTATATATAATGGGGTCACTTGTGGGGGTGCGGTATATATAATGGGGTCACTTGTGGGGGTGCGGTATATATAATGGGGTCACTTCTGTGGGTTCTGTATATATAATGGGGTCACTTCTGGGGGTGCAGTATATATAATGGGGTCACTTGTGGGGGTGCGGTATATATAATGGGGTCACTTGTGGGGGTGCAGTATATATAATGGGGTCACTTGTGGAGGTGCGGTATATATAATGGGGTCACTTGTGGGGGTGCGGTATATATAATGGGGTCACTTCTGGGGGTGCGGTATATATAATGGGGTCACTTCTGGGGGTGCAGTATATATAATGGGGTCACTTCTGGGGGTGCAGTATATATAATGGGGTCAATTCTGGGGGTGCGGTATATATAATGGGGTATTTTCTGGGGGTGCAGTATATATAAAGGGATCACTTGTGGGGGTGCGGTATATATAATGGGGTCACTTCTGGGGGTGCGGTATATATAATGGGGTCACTTCTGGGGGTGCGGTATATATAAAGGGGTCACTTGTGGGGGTTCTGTATATATAATGGGGTCACTTCTGGGGGTGCAGTATATATAATGGGGTAATTTCTGGGGGTGCGGTATATATAATGGGGTCACTTGTGGGGGTTCTGTTTATATAATGGGGTCACTTCTGGGGGTGCGGTATATATAATGGGGTCACTTCTGGGGGTGCAGTATATATAATGGGGTCACTTCTGGGGGTCCTGTATATATAATGGGGTCACTTCTGGGGGTGCGGTATATATAATGGGGTCACTTCTGGGGGTCCTGTTTATATAATGGGGTCACTTCTGGGGGTGCGGTATATATAATGGGGTCACTTCTGGGGGTGCAGTATATATAATGGGGTCACTTCTGGGGGTGCGGTATATATAATGGGGTCACTTCTGGGGGTTCTGTAAATATAATGGGGCCACTTCTGGGGGTGCAGTATATATAATGGGGTCACTTCTGGGGGTGCAGTATATATAATGGGGTCACTTCTGGGGGTGCTGTATATATAATGGGGTTACTTCTGGGGGTTCTGCATATATATAATGGGGTCACTTCTGGGGGTGCAGTATATATAATGGGGTCACTTCTGGGGGTGCGGTATATATAATGGGGTCACTTCTGGGGGTTCTGTATATATATAATGGGGTCACTTCTGGGGGTGCAGTATATATAATGGGGTCACTTCTGGGGGTTCTGTATATATATAATGGGGTCACTTCTGGGGGTGCAGTATATATAATGGGGTCACTTCTGGGGGTTCTGTATATATATAATGGGGTCACTTCTGGGGGTTCTGTATATATAATCGGGTCACTTGTGGGGGTTCTGTATATATAATGGGGTCACTTGTGGGGGTTCTGTTTATATCATGGGGTCACTTCTGGGGGTGCAGTATATATAATGGGGTCACTTCTGGGGGTGCAGTATATATAATGGGGTCACTTCTGGGGGTTCTGTATATATAATGGGGTCACTTCTGGGGGTTCTGTATATATAATGGGGTCACTTCTGGGGGTGCAGTATATATAATGGGGTATTTTCTGGGGGTTCTGTATATATATAATGGGGTCACTTCTGGGGGTGCAGTATATATAATGGGGTCACTTGTGGGGGTGCAGTATATATAATGGGGTCACTTCTGGGGGTTCTGTATATATAATGGGGTCACTTCTGGGGGTGCAGTATATATAATGGGGTCACTTCTGGGGGTTCTGTATATATATAATGGGGTCACTTCTGGGGGTTCTGTATATATAATGGGGTCACTTCTGGGGGTTCTGTATATATATAATGGGGTCACTTGTGGGGGTGCGGTATATATAATGGGGTCACTTCTGGGGGTTCTGTATATATATAATGGGGTCACTTGTGGGGGTGCGGTATATATAATGGGGTCACTTCTGGGGGTTCTGTATATATATAATGGGGTCACTTCTGGGGGTTCTGTATATATAATGGGGTCACTTGTGGGGGTGCGGTATATATAATGGGGTCACTTGTGGGGGTGCGGTATATATAATGGGGTCACTTGTGGGGGTGCGGTATATATAATGGGGTCACTTGTGGGGGTTCTGTATATATAAGGGGGTCACTTGTGGGGGTGCAGTATATATAATGGGGTCACTTCTGGGGGTTCTGTATATATAATGGGGTAACTTCTGGGGGTTCTGTATATATAATGGGGTCACTTGTGAGGGTTCTGTATATATAATGGGGTCACTTGTGGGGGGTTCTGTATATATATAATGGGGTCACTTCTGGGGGTGCGGTATATATATTGGGGACACTTCTGGGGGTGCAGTATATATAATGGGGTCACTTCTGGGGGTTCTGTATATATATTGGGGTCACTTGTGGGGGTGCGGTATATATAATGGGGTAATTTCTGGGGGTCCTGTATATATAATGGGGTCACTTGTGGGGGTGCGGTATATATAATGGGGTCACTTGTGGGGGTGCGGTATATATAATGGGGGTCACTTGTGGGGGTGCGGTATATATAATGGGGTCACTTCTGTGGGTTCTGTATATATAATGGGGGTCACTTCTGGGGGTGCAGTATATATAATGGGGTCACTTGTGGGGGTGCGGTATATATAATGGGGTCACTTGTGGGGGTGCAGTATATATAATGGGGTCACTTGTGGGGGTGCAGTATATATAATGGGGTAACTTCTGGGGGTGCGGTATATATAATGGGGTCACTTGTGGGGGTGCGGTATATATAATGGGGTCACTTCTGGGGGGTGCGGTATATATAATGGGGTCACTTCTGGGGGTTGCAGTATATATAATGGGGTCACTTCTGGGGGTGCAGTATATATAATGGGGTCAATTCTGGGGGTGCGGTATATATAATGGGGTATTTTCTGGGGGTGCAGTATATATAAAGGGGTCACTTGTGGGGGTGCGGGTATTATATAATGGGGTCACTTCTGGGGGTGCAGTATATATAATGGGGTCACTTCTGGGGGTGCGGTATATATAATGGGGTCACTTCTGGGGGTGCGGTATATATAAAGGGGTCACTTGTGGGGGTTCTGTATATATAATGGGGTCACTTCTGGGGGTGCAGTATATATAATGGGGTAATTTCTGGGGGTGCGGTATATATAATGGGGTCACTTGTGGGGGTTCTGTTTATATAATGGGGTCACTTCTGGGGGTGCGGTATATATAATGGGGTCACTTCTGGGGGTGCAGTATATATAATGGGGTCACTTCTGGGGGTCCTGTATATATAATGGGGTCACTTCTGGGGGTGCGGTATATATAATGGGGTCACTTCTGGGGGTCCTGTATATATAATGGGGTCACTTCTGGGGGTGCGGTATATATAATGGGGTCACTTCTGGGGGTGCAGTATATATAATGGGGGTCACTTCTGGGGGTGCGGTATATATAATGGGGTCACTTCTGGGGGTTCTGTAAATATAATGGGGCCACTTCTGGGGGTGCAGTATATATAATGGGGTCACTTCTGGGGGTGCAGTATATATAATGGGGTCACTTCTGGGGGTGCTGTATATATAATGGGGTCACTTCTGGGGGTTCTGTATATATATAATGGGGTCACTTCTGGGGGTGCAGTATATATAATGGGGTCACTTCTGGGGGTGCGGTATATATAATGGGGTCACTTCTGGGGGTTCTGTATATATATAATGGGGTCACTTCTGGGGGTGCAGTATATATAATGGGGTCACTTCTGGGGGTTCTGTATATATATAATGGGGTCACTTCTGGGGGTGCAGTATATATAATGGGGTCACTTCTGGGGGTTCTGTATATATATAATGGGGTCACTTCTGGGGGTTCTGTATATATAATCGGGTCACTTGTGGGGGTTCTGTATATATAATGGGGTCACTTGTGGGGGTTCTGTATATATAATGGGGTCACTTCTGGGGGTTCTGTATATATAATGGGGTCACTTCTGGGGGTGCAGTATATATAATGGGGTCACTTCTGGGGATGCAGTATATATAATGGGGTCACTTCTGGGGATGCAGTATATATAATGGGGTAATTTCTGGGGGTTCTGTATATATAATCGGGTCACTTCTGGGGGTGCGGTATATGTAATGGGGTCACTTCTGGGGGTGCGGTATATATAATGGGGTAACTTCTGGGGGTGCGGTATATATAATGGGGTCACTTCTGGGGGTTCTGTATATATAATGGGGTCACTTCTGGGGGTTCTGTATATATATAATGGGGTCACTTCTGGGGGTGCGGTATATATAATGGGGTCACTTCTGGGGGTGCAGTATATATAATGGGGTCACTTCTGGGGGTGCGGTATATATAATGGGGTCACTTCTGGGGGTTCTGTATATATAATGGGGTCACTTCTGGGGGTTCTGTATATATATAATGGGGTCACTTCTGGGGGTCCGGTATATATAATGGGGTAATTTCTGGGGGTCCTGAATATATAATGGGGTCACTTGTGGGGGTTCTGTATATATAAGGGGGTCACTTCTGGGGGTGCAGTATATATAATGGGGTAATTTCTGGGGGTGTGGTATATATAATGGGGTAATTTCTGGGGGTCCTGTATATATAATGGGGTCACTTCTGGGGGTGCGGTATATATAATGGGGTCACTTCTGGGGGTGCGGTATATATAATGGCGTCACTTCTGGCGGTGCGGTATATATAATGGGGTCACTTCTGGGGGTGCGGTATATATAATGTGGTCACTTCTGGGGGTGCAGTATATATAATGAGGTCACTTCTGGGGGTTCTGTATATATATAATGGGGTCACTTCTGGGGGTGCGGTATATATAATGGGGCCACTTCTGGGGGTGCGGTATATATAATGGGGTCACTTCTGGGGGTGCGGTATATATAATGGGGTCACTTCTGGGGGTTCTGTATATATATATAATGGGGTCACTTCTGGGGGTGCAGTTTATATAATGGGGTCACTTCTGGGGGTTCTGTATATATATAATGGGGTCACTTCTGGGGGTTCTGTATATATATAATGGGGTCACTTTTGGGGGTTCTGTATATATAATGGGGTCACTTGTGGGGGTTCTGTATATATAATGGGGTCACTTGTGGGGGTTCTGTATATATAATGGGGTCACTTCTGGGGGTTCTGTATATATAATGGGGTCACTTCTGGGGGTTCTGTATATATAATGGGGTCACTTCTGGGGGTTCTGTATATATAATGGGGTCACTTCTGGAGGTGCAGTATATATAATGGGGTAATTTCTGGGGGTTCTGTATATATAATGGGGTCACTTCTGGGGGTTCTGTATATATAATGGGGTCACTTCTGGGGGTGCGGTATATATAATGTGGTCACTTCTGGGGGTGCGTTATATATAATGGGGTCACTTCTGGGGGTGCAGTATATATAATGAGGTCACTTCTGGGGGTGCGGTATATATAATGGGGTCACTTGTGGGGGTTCTGTATATATAAGGGGGTCACTTGTGGGGGTGCAGTATATATAATGGGGTCACTTGTGGGGGTTCTGTATATATAATGGGGTCACTTCTGGGGGTGCAGTATATATAATGGGGTCACTTCTGGGGGTTCTGTATATATATAATGGGGTCACTTCTGGGGGTTCTGTATATATAATGGGGTCACTTCTGGGGGTTCTGTATATATATAATGGGGTCACTTGTGGGGGTGCGGTATATATAATGGGGTCACTTCTGGGGGTTCTGTATATATATAATGTGGTCACTTGTGGGGGTGCGGTATATATAATGGGGTCACTTCTGGGGGTTCTGTATATATAATGGGGTCACTTCTGGGGGTGCAGTATATATAATGGGGTCACTTGTGGGGGTGCGGTATATATAATGGGGTCACTTGTGGGGGTGCGGTATATATAATGGGGTCACTTGTGGGGGTGCGGTATATATAATGGGGTCACTTGTGGGGGTTCTGTATATATAAGGGGGTCACTTGTGGGGTATATATAATGGGGTCACTTCTGGGGGTTCTGTATATATAATGGGGTAACTTCTGGGGGTTCTTTATATATAATGGGGTCACTTGTGAGGGTTCTGTATATATAATGGGGTCACTTGTGGGGGTTCTGTATATATATAATGGGGTCACTTCTGGGGGTGCGGTATATATATTGGGGACACTTCTGGGGGTGCAGTATATATAATGGGGTCACTTCTGGGGGTCCTGTATATATATTGGGGTCACTTGTGGGGGTGCGGTATATATAATGGGGTAATTTCTGGGGGTCCTGTATATATAATGGGGTCACTTGTGGGGGTGCAGTATATATAATGGGGTCACTTGTGGGGGTGCGGTATATATAATGGGGTCACTTGTGGGGGTGCGGTATATATAATGGGGTCACTTCTGTGGGTTCTGTATATATAATGGGGTCACTTCTGGGGGTGCAGTATATATAATGGGGTCACTTGTGGGGGTGCGGTATATATAATGGGGTCACTTGTGGGGGTGCAGTATATATAATGGGGTCACTTGTGGAGGTGCGGTATATATAATGGGGTCACTTGTGGGGGTGCGGTATATATAATGGGGTCACTTCTGGGGGTGCGGTATATATAATGGGGTCACTTCTGGGGGTGCAGTATATATAATGGGGTCACTTCTGGGGGTGCAGTATATATAATGGGGTCAATTCTGGGGGTGCGGTATATATAATGGGGTATTTTCTGGGGGTGCAGTATATATAAAGGGATCACTTGTGGGGGTGCGGTATATATAATGGGGTCACTTCTGGGGGTGCGGTATATATAATGGGGTCACTTCTGGGGGTGCGGTATATATAAAGGGGTCACTTGTGGGGGTTCTGTATATATAATGGGGTCACTTCTGGGGGTGCAGTATATATAATGGGGTAATTTCTGGGGGTGCGGTATATATAATGGGGTCACTTGTGGGGGTTCTGTTTATATAATGGGGTCACTTCTGGGGGTGCGGTATATATAATGGGGTCACTTCTGGGGGTGCAGTATATATAATGGGGTCACTTCTGGGGGTCCTGTATATATAATGGGGTCACTTCTGGGGGTGCGGTATATATAATGGGGTCACTTCTGGGGGTCCTGTTTATATAATGGGGTCACTTCTGGGGGTGCGGTATATATAATGGGGTCACTTCTGGGGGTGCAGTATATATAATGGGGTCACTTCTGGGGGTGCGGTATATATAATGGGGTCACTTCTGGGGGTTCTGTAAATATAATGGGGCCACTTCTGGGGGTGCAGTCTATATAATGGGGTCACTTCTGGGGGTGCAGTATATATAATGGGGTCACTTCTGGGGGTGCTGTATATATAATGGGGTTACTTCTGGGGGTTCTGTATATATATAATGGGGTCACTTCTGGGGGTGCAGTATATATAATGGGGTCACTTCTGGGGGTGCGGTATATATAATGGGGTCACTTCTGGGGGTTCTGTATATATATAATGGGGTCACTTCTGGGGGTGCAGTATATATAATGGGGTCACTTCTGGGGGTTCTGTATATATATAATGGGGTCACTTCTGGGGGTGCAGTATATATAATGGGGTCACTTCTGGGGGTTCTGTATATATATAATGGGGTCACTTCTGGGGGTTCTGTATATATAATCGGGTCACTTGTGGGGGTTCTGTATATATAATGGGGTCACTTGTGGGGGTTCTGTTTATATCATGGGGTCACTTCTGGGGGTGCAGTATATATAATGGGGTCACTTCTGGGGGTGCAGTATATATAATGGGGTCACTTCTGGGGGTTCTGTATATATAATGGGGTCACTTCTGGGGGTTCTGTATATATAATGGGGTCACTTCTGGGGGTGCAGTATATATAATGGGGTATTTTCTGGGGGTTCTGTATATATATAATGGGGTCACTTCTGGGGGTGCAGTATATATAATGGGGTCACTTGTGGGGGTGCAGTATATATAATGGGGTCACTTCTGGGGGTTCTGTATATATAATGGGGTCACTTCTGGGGGTGCAGTATATATAATGGGGTCACTTCTGGGGGTTCTGTATATATATAATGGGGTCACTTCTGGGGGTTCTGTATATATAATGGGGTCACTTCTGGGGGTTCTGTATATATATAATGGGGTCACTTGTGGGGGTGCGGTATATATAATGGGGTCACTTCTGGGGGTTCTGTATATATATAATGGGGTCACTTGTGGGGGTGCGGTATATATAATGGGGTCACTTCTGGGGGTTCTGTATATATATAATGGGGTCACTTCTGGGGGTTCTGTATATATAATGGGGTCACTTGTGGGGGTGCGGTATATATAATGGGGTCACTTGTGGGGGTGCGGTATATATAATGGGGTCACTTGTGGGGGTGCGGTATATATAATGGGGTCACTTGTGGGGGTTCTGTATATATAAGGGGGTCACTTGTGGGGGTGCAGTATATATAATGGGGTCACTTCTGGGGGTTCTGTATATATAATGGGGTAACTTCTGGGGGTTCTGTATATATAATGGGGTCACTTGTGAGGGTTCTGTATATATAATGGGGTCACTTGTGGGGGTTCTGTATATATATAATGGGGTCACTTCTGGGGGTGCGGTATATATATTGGGGACACTTCTGGGGGTGCAGTATATATAATGGGGTCACTTCTGGGGGTTCTGTATATATATTGGGGTCACTTGTGGGGGTGCGGTATATATAATGGGGTAATTTCTGGGGGTCCTGTATATATAATGGGGTCACTTGTGGGGGTGCGGTATATATAATGGGGTCACTTGTGGGGGTGCGGTATATATAATGGGGTCACTTGTGGGGGTGCGGTATATATAATGGGGTCACTTCTGTGGGTTCTGTATATATAATGGGGTCACTTCTGGGGGTGCAGTATATATAATGGGGTCACTTGTGGGGGTGCGGTATATATAATGGGGTCACTTGTGGGGGTGCAGTATATATAATGGGGTCACTTGTGGGGGTGCAGTATATATAATGGGGTAACTTCTGGGGGTGCGGTATATATAATGGGGTCACTTGTGGGGGTGCGGTATATATAATGGGGTCACTTCTGGGGGTGCGGTATATATAATGGGGTCACTTCTGGGGGTGCAGTATATATAATGGGGTCACTTCTGGGGGTGCAGTATATATAATGGGGTCAATTCTGGGGGTGCGGTATATATAATGGGGTATTTTCTGGGGGTGCAGTATATATAAAGGGGTCACTTGTGGGGGTGCGGTATATATAATGGGGTCACTTCTGGGGGTGCAGTATATATAATGGGGTCACTTCTGGGGGTGCGGTATATATAATGGGGTCACTTCTGGGGGTGCGGTATATATAAAGGGGTCACTTGTGGGGGTTCTGTATATATAATGGGGTCACTTCTGGGGGTGCAGTATATATAATGGGGTAATTTCTGGGGGTGCGGTATATATAATGGGGTCACTTGTGGGGGTTCTGTTTATATAATGGGGTCACTTCTGGGGGTGCGGTATATATAATGGGGTCACTTCTGGGGGTGCAGTATATATAATGGGGTCACTTCTGGGGGTCCTGTATATATAATGGGGTCACTTCTGGGGGTGCGGTATATATAATGGGGTCACTTCTGGGGGTCCTGTATATATAATGGGGTCACTTCTGGGGGTGCGGTATATATAATGGGGTCACTTCTGGGGGTGCAGTATATATAATGGGGTCACTTCTGGGGGTGCGGTACATATAATGGGGTCACTTCTGGGGGTTCTGTAAATATAATGGGGCCACTTCTGGGGGTGCAGTATATATAATGGGGTCACTTCTGGGGGTGCAGTATATATAATGGGGTCACTTCTGGGGGTGCTGTATATATAATGGGGTCACTTCTGGGGGTTCTGTATATATATAATGGGGTCACTTCTGGGGGTGCAGTATATATAATGGGGTCACTTCTGGGGGTGCGGTATATATAATGGGGTCACTTCTGGGGGTTCTGTATATATATAATGGGGTCACTTCTGGGGGTGCAGTATATATAATGGGGTCACTTCTGGGGGTTCTGTATATATATAATGGGGTCACTTCTGGGGGTGCAGTATATATAATGGGGTCACTTCTGGGGGTTCTGTATATATATATAATGGGGTCACTTCTGGGGGTTCTGTATATATAATCGGGTCACTTGTGGGGGTTCTGTATATATAATGGGGTCACTTGTGGGGGTTCTGTATATATAATGGGGTCACTTCTGGGGGTTCTGTATATATAATGGGGTCACTTCTGGGGGTGCAGTATATATAATGGGGTCACTTCTGGGGATGCAGTATATATAATGGGGTCACTTCTGGGGGTGCAGTATATATAATGGGGTAATTTCTGGGGGTTCTGTATATATAATCGGGTCACTTCTGGGGGTGCGGTATATGTAATGGGGTCACTTCTGGGGGTGCGGTATATATAATGGGGTAACTTCTGGGGGTGCGGTATATATAATGGGGTCACTTCTGGGGGTTCTTTATATATAATGGGGTCACTTCTGGGGGTTCTGTATATATATAATGGGGTCACTTCTGGGGGTGCGGTATATATAATGGGGTCACTTCTGGGGGTGCAGTATATATAATGGGGTCACTTCTGGGGGTTCTGTATATATATAATGGGGTCACTTCTGGGGGTTCTGTATATATATAATGGGGTCACTTCTGGGGGTCCGGTATATATAATGGGGTAATTTCTGGGGGTCCTGTATATATAATGGGGTCACTTGTGGGGGTTCTGTATATATATAATGTGGTCACTTCTGGGGGTGCAGTATATATAATGGGGTAATTTCTGGGGGTGTGGTATATATAATGGGGTAATTTCTGGGGGTCCTGTATATATAATGGGGTCACTTCTGGGGGTGCGGTATATATAATGGGGTCACTTCTGGGGGTGCGGTATATATAATGGCGTCACTTCTGGCGGTGCGGTATATATAATGGGGTCACTTCTGGGGGTGCGGTATATATAATGTGGTCACTTCTGGGGGTGCAGTATATATAATGAGGTCACTTCTGGGGGTTCTGTATATATATAATGGGGTCACTTCTGGGGGTGCGGTATATATAATGGGGCCACTTCTGGGGGTGCGGTATATATAATGGGGTCACTTCTGGGGGTGCGGTATATATAATGGGGTCACTTCTGGGGGTTCTGTATATATATATAATGGGGTCACTTCTGGGGGTGCAGTTTATATAATGGGGTCACTTCTGGGGGTTCTGTATATATATAATGGGGTCACTTCTGGGGGTTCTGTATATATATAATGGGGTCACTTTTGGGGGTTCTGTATATATAATGGGGTCACTTGTGGGGGTTCTGTATATATAATGGGGTCACTTGTGGGGGTTCTGTATATATAATGGGGTCACTTCTGGGGGTTCTGTATATATAATGGGGTCACTTCTGGGGGTTCTGTATATATAATGGGGTCACTTCTGGGGGTTCTGTATATATAATGGGGTCACTTCTGGAGGTGCAGTATATATAATGGGGTAATTTCTGGGGGTTCTGTATATATAATGGGGTCACTTCTGGGGGTTCTGTATATATAATGGGGTCACTTCTGGGGGTGCGGTATATATAATGTGGTCACTTCTGGGGGTGCGTTATATATAATGGGGTCACTTCTGGGGGTGCAGTATATATAATGAGGTCACTTCTGGGGGTGCGGTATATATAATGGGGTCACTTGTGGGGGTTCTGTATATATAAGGGGGTCACTTGTGGGGGTGCAGTATATATAATGGGGTCACTTGTGGGGGTTCTGTATATATAATGGGGTAACTTCTGGGGGTTCTGTATATATAATGGGGTCACTTGTGAGGGTTCTGTATATATAATGGGGTCACTTGTGGGGGTTCTGTATATATATAATGGGGTCACTTCTGGGGGTGCGGTATATATAATGGGGTCACTTGTGGGGGTGCGGTATATATAATGGGGTAATTTCTGGGGGTCCTGTATATATAATGGGGTCACTTGTGGGGGTGCGGTATATATAATGGGGTCACTTGTGGGGGTGCGGTATATATAATGGGGTCACTTCTGGGGGTTCTGTATATATAATGGGGTCACTTCTGGGGGTGCGGTATATATAATGGGGTCACTTGTGGGGGTGCGGTATATATAATGGGGTCACTTCTGGGGATGCGGTATATATAATGGGGTCAATTCTGGGGGTGCGGTATATATAATGGGGTATTTTCTGGGGGAGCAGTATATATAAAGGGGTCACTTGTGGGGGTGCGGTATATATAATGGGGTCACTTCTGGGGGTGCGGTATATATAATGGGGTCACTTCTGGGGGTGCGGTATATATAATGGGGTCACTTCTGGGGGTGCGGTATATATAATGGGGTCACTTCTGGGGGTGCGGTATATATAATGGGGTCACTTGTGGGGGTTCTGTATATATAATGGGGTCACTTCTGGGGGTGCGGTTTATATAATGGGGTCACTTCTGGGGGTGCGGTACATATAATGGGGTCACTTCTGGGGGTTCTGTAAATATAATGGGGCCACTTCTGGGGGTGCAGTATATATAATGGGGTCACTTCTGGGGGTGCAGTATATATAATGGGGTCACTTCTGGGGGTGCTGTATATATAATGGGGTCACTTCTGGGGGTTCTGTATATATATAATGGGGTCACTTCTGGGGGTGCAGTATATATAATGGGGTCACTTCTGGGGGTGCGGTATATATAATGGGGTCACTTCTGGGGGTTCTGTATATATATAATGGGGTCACTTCTGGGGGTGCAGTATATATAATGGGGTCACTTCTGGGGGTTCTGTATATATATAATGGGGTCACTTCTGGGGGTGCAGTATATATAATGGGGTCACTTCTGGGGGTTCTGTATATATATATAATGGGGTCACTTCTGGGGGTTCTGTATATATAATCGGGTCACTTGTGGGGGTTCTGTATATATAATGGGGTCACTTGTGGGGGTTCTGTATATATAATGGGGTCACTTCTGGGGGTTCTGTATATATAATGGGGTCACTTCTGGGGGTGCAGTATATATAATGGGGTCACTTCTGGGGATGCAGTATATATAATGGGGTCACTTCTGGGGGTGCAGTATATATAATGGGGTAATTTCTGGGGGTTCTGTATATATAATCGGGTCACTTCTGGGGGTGCGGTATATGTAATGGGGTCACTTCTGGGGGTGCGGTATATATAATGGGGTAACTTCTGGGGGTGCGGTATATATAATGGGGTCACTTCTGGGGGTTCTTTATATATAATGGGGTCACTTCTGGGGGTTCTGTATATATATAATGGGGTCACTTCTGGGGGTGCGGTATATATAATGGGGTCACTTCTGGGGGTGCAGTATATATAATGGGGTCACTTCTGGGGGTTCTGTATATATATAATGGGGTCACTTCTGGGGGTTCTGTATATATATAATGGGGTCACTTCTGGGGGTCCGGTATATATAATGGGGTAATTTCTGGGGGTCCTGTATATATAATGGGGTCACTTGTGGGGGTTCTGTATATATATAATGTGGTCACTTCTGGGGGTGCAGTATATATAATGGGGTAATTTCTGGGGGTGTGGTATATATAATGGGGTAATTTCTGGGGGTCCTGTATATATAATGGGGTCACTTCTGGGGGTGCGGTATATATAATGGGGTCACTTCTGGGGGTGCGGTATATATAATGGCGTCACTTCTGGCGGTGCGGTATATATAATGGGGTCACTTCTGGGGGTGCGGTATATATAATGTGGTCACTTCTGGGGGTGCAGTATATATAATGAGGTCACTTCTGGGGGTTCTGTATATATATAATGGGGTCACTTCTGGGGGTGCGGTATATATAATGGGGCCACTTCTGGGGGTGCGGTATATATAATGGGGTCACTTCTGGGGGTGCGGTATATATAATGGGGTCACTTCTGGGGGTTCTGTATATATATATAATGGGGTCACTTCTGGGGGTGCAGTTTATATAATGGGGTCACTTCTGGGGGTTCTGTATATATATAATGGGGTCACTTCTGGGGGTTCTGTATATATATAATGGGGTCACTTTTGGGGGTTCTGTATATATAATGGGGTCACTTGTGGGGGTTCTGTATATATAATGGGGTCACTTGTGGGGGTTCTGTATATATAATGGGGTCACTTCTGGGGGTTCTGTATATATAATGGGGTCACTTCTGGGGGTTCTGTATATATAATGGGGTCACTTCTGGGGGTTCTGTATATATAATGGGGTCACTTCTGGAGGTGCAGTATATATAATGGGGTAATTTCTGGGGGTTCTGTATATATAATGGGGTCACTTCTGGGGGTTCTGTATATATAATGGGGTCACTTCTGGGGGTGCGGTATATATAATGTGGTCACTTCTGGGGGTGCGTTATATATAATGGGGTCACTTCTGGGGGTGCAGTATATATAATGAGGTCACTTCTGGGGGTGCGGTATATATAATGGGGTCACTTGTGGGGGTTCTGTATATATAAGGGGGTCACTTGTGGGGGTGCAGTATATATAATGGGGTCACTTGTGGGGGTTCTGTATATATAATGGGGTAACTTCTGGGGGTTCTGTATATATAATGGGGTCACTTGTGAGGGTTCTGTATATATAATGGGGTCACTTGTGGGGGTTCTGTATATATATAATGGGGTCACTTCTGGGGGTGCGGTATATATAATGGGGTCACTTGTGGGGGTGCGGTATATATAATGGGGTAATTTCTGGGGGTCCTGTATATATAATGGGGTCACTTGTGGGGGTGCGGTATATATAATGGGGTCACTTGTGGGGGTGCGGTATATATAATGGGGTCACTTCTGGGGGTTCTGTATATATAATGGGGTCACTTCTGGGGGTGCGGTATATATAATGGGGTCACTTGTGGGGGTGCGGTATATATAATGGGGTCACTTCTGGGGATGCGGTATATATAATGGGGTCAATTCTGGGGGTGCGGTATATATAATGGGGTATTTTCTGGGGGAGCAGTATATATAAAGGGGTCACTTGTGGGGGTGCGGTATATATAATGGGGTCACTTCTGGGGGTGCGGTATATATAATGGGGTCACTTCTGGGGGTGCGGTATATATAATGGGGTCACTTCTGGGGGTGCGGTATATATAATGGGGTCACTTCTGGGGGTGCGGTATATATAATGGGGTCACTTGTGGGGGTTCTGTATATATAATGGGGTCACTTCTGGGGGTGCGGTTTATATAATGGGGTCACTTCTGGGGGTGCGGTATATATAAAGGGGTCACTTCTGGGGGTGCGGTATATATAATGGGGTCACTTCTGGGGGTGCGGTATATATAATGGGGTCACTTCTGGGGGTGCGGTATATATAATGGGGTCACTTCTGGGGGTGCGGTATATATAATGGGGTCACTTCTGGGGGTGCGGTATATATAATGGGGTCACTTGTGGGGGTTCTGTATATATAATGGGGTCACTTCTGGGGGTGCGGTTTATATAATGGGGTCACTTCTGGGGGTGCGGTATATATAATGGGGTCACTTCTGGGGGTGCTGTATATATAATAGGGTCACTTCTGGGGGTGCAGTATATATAATGGGGTCACTTGTGGGGGTTCTGTATATATAATGGGGTCACTTCTGGGGGTGCGGTATATATAATGGGGTCACTTCTGGGGGTGCAGTATATATAATGGGGTAATTTCTGGGGGTGCGGTATATATAATGCGGTAGTTTCTGGGGGTCCTGTATATATAATGGGGTCACTTGTGGGGGTTCTGTATATATAATGGGGTAATTTCTGGGGGTGCGGTTTATATAATGGGGTAATTTCTGGGGGTCCTGTATATATAATGGGGTCACTTCTGGGGGTGCGGTATATATAATGGGGTCACTTCTGGGGGTGCGGTATATATAATGGGGTCACTTGTGGGGGTTCTGTATATATAATGGGGTCACTTCTGGGGGTGCGGTTTATATAATGGGGTCACTTCTGGGGGTGCGGTATATATAATGGGGTCACTTCTGGGGGTGCTGTATATATAATAGGGTCACTTCTGGGGGTGCAGTATATATAATGGGGTCACTTGTGGGGGTTCTGTATATATAATGGGGTCACTTCTGGGGGTGCGGTGTATATAATGGGGTCACTTCTGGGGGTGCAGTATATATAATGGGGTAATTTCTGGGGGTGCGGTATATATAATGCGGTAGTTTCTGGGGGTCCTGTATATATAATGGGGTCACTTGTGGGGGTTCTGTATATATAATGGGGTCACTTCTGGGGGTGCGGTTTATATAATGGGGTCATTTCTGGGGGTCCTGTATATATAATGGGGTAATTTCTGGGGGTGCGGTATATATAATGGGGTCACTTCTGGGGGTGCAGTATATATAATGGGGTCACTTCTGGGGGTGCGGTATATATAATGGGGTCACTTCTGGGGGTTCTGTAAATATAATGGGGCCACTTCTGGGGGTGCGGTATATATAATGGGGTCACTTCTGGGGGTTCTGTATTTATAATGGGGCCACTTCTGGGGGTGCAGTATATATAATGGGGTCACTTCTGGGGGTGCAGTATATATAATGGGGTCACTTGTGGGGGTGCTGTATATATAATGGGGTCACTTCTGGGGGTTCTGTATATATATAATGGGGTCACTTCTGGGGGTGCAGTATATATAATGGGGTCACTTCTGGGGGTGCGGTATATATAATGGGGTCACTTCTGGGGGTTCTGTATATATATAATGGGGTCACTTCTGGGGGTGCAGTATATATAATGGGGTCACTTCTGGGGGTTCTGTATATATATAATGGGGTCACTTCTGGGGGTTCTGTATATATAATGGGGTCACTTGTGGGGGTTCTGTATATATAATGGGGTCACTTGTGGGGGTTCTGTATATATAATGTGGTCACTTGTGGGGGTTCTGTATATATAATGGGGTCACTTCTGGGGGTTCTGTATATATAATGGGGTCACTTGTGGGGGTTCTGTATATATAAGGGGGTCACTTCTGGGGGTGCAGTATATATAATGGGGTAATTTCTGGGGGTGCGGTATATATAATGGGGTAATTTCTGGGGGTCCTGTATATATAATGGGGTCACTTCTGGGGGTGCGGTATATATAATGGGGTCACTTCTGGGGGTGCGGTATATATAATGGGGTCACTTCTGGGGGTGCGGTATATATAATGGGGTCACTTCTGGGGGTTCTGTATATATAATGGGGCCACTTCTGGGGGTGCGGTATATATAATGGGGTCACTTCTGGGGGTGCGGTATATATAATGGGGTCACTTCTGGGGGTTCTGTATATATATAATGGGGTCACTTCTGGGGGTGCAGTATATATAATGGGGTCACTTCTGGGGGTTCTGTATATATATATATATATAATGGGGTCACTTCTGGGGGTGCAGTATATATAATGGGGTCACTTCTGGGGGTTCTGTATATATATAATGGGGTCACTTGTGGGGGTTCTGTATATATAATGGGGTCACTTGTGGGGGTTCTGTATATATAATGGGGTCACTTGTGGGGGTTCTGTATATATAATGGGGTCACTTGTGGGGGTTCTGTATATATAATGGGGTCACTTGTGGGGGTTCTGTATATATAATGGGGTCACTTCTGGGGGTTCTGTATATATAATGGGGTCACTTCTGGGGGTGCAGTATATATAATGGGGTAATTTCTGGGGGTTCTGTATATATAATGTGGTCACTTCTGGGGGTGCGATATATGTAATGGGGTCACTTCTGGGGGTGCAGTATATATAATGGGGTCACTTCTGGGGTTGCGGTATATTTAATGGGGTCACTTCTGGGGGTGCAGTATATATAATGAGGTCACTTCTGGGGGTGCGGTATATATAATGGGGTCACTTCTGGGGGTGCGGTATATATAATGGGGTCACTTCTGGGGGTGCGGTATATGTAATGGGGTCACTTCTGGGGGTGCGGTATATATAATGGGGTCACTTCTGGGGGTGCGGTATATATAATGGGGTCACTTGTGGGGGTTCTGTATATATAATGGGGTCACTTCTGGTGGTGCAGTATATATAATGGGGTCACTTGTGGGGGTTCTGTTTATATCATGGGGTCACTTCTGGGGGTGCAGTATATATAATGGGGTCACTTCTGGGGGTGCAGTATATATAATGGGGTCACTTCTGGGGGTTCTGTATATATAATGGGGTCACTTCTGGGGGTTCTGGATATATAATGGGGTCACTTCTGGGGGTGCAGTATATATAATGGGGTATTTTCTGGGGGTTCTGTATATATATAATGGGGTCACTTCT
Organism: Hyla sarda; assembly: GCF_029499605.1. Classification (NCBI taxonomy): domain Eukaryota; kingdom Metazoa; phylum Chordata; class Amphibia; order Anura; family Hylidae; genus Hyla; species Hyla sarda. The sequence goes on from NW_026607574.1 coordinate 614,019, forward strand.
GGGGGTGCAGTATATATAATGGGGTCACTTGTGGGGGTGCAGTATATATAATGGGATCACTTCTGGGGGTTCTGTATATATAATGGGGTCACTTCTGGGGGTGCAGTATATATAATGGGGTCACTTCTGGGGGTTCTGTATATATATAATGGGGTCACTTCTGGGGGTTCTGTATATATAATGGGGTCACTTCTGGGGGTTCTGTATATATAATGGGGTCACTTCTGGGGATTCTGTATATATAATGGGGTCACTTCTGAGGGTGCAGTATATATAATGGGGTCACTTCTGGGGGTGCAGTATATATAATGGGGTAATTTCTGGGGGTTCTGTATATATAATGGGGTCACTTCTGGGGGTGCGGTATATGTAATGGGGTCACTTGTGGGGGTGCGGTATATATAATGGGGTCACTTCTGGGGGTGCGGTATATATAATGGGGTCACTTCTGGGGGTGCGGTATATATAATGGGGTCACTTCTGGGGGTGCGGTATATATAATGGGGTCACTTCTGGGGGTGCGGTATATATAATGGGGTCACTTCTGGGGGTGCGGTATATATAATGGGGTCACTTGTGGGGGTTCTGTATATATAATGGGGTCACTTCTGGGGGTGCGGTTTATATAATGGGGTCACTTCTGGGGGTGCAGTATATATAATGGGGTCACTTCTGGGGGTTCTGTATATATATAATGGGGTCACTTCTGGGGGTTCTGTATATATAATGGGGTCACTTGTGGGGGTTCTGTATATATAATGGGGTCACTTGTGGGGGTTCTGTATATATAATGGGGTCACTTCTGGTGGTGCAGTATATATAATGGGGTCACTTGTGGGGGTGCAGTATATATAATGGGGTCACTTCTGGGGGTTCTGTTTATATAATGGGGTCACTTCTGGGGGTGCGGTATATATAATGGGGTAATTTCTGGGGGTCCTGTATATATAATGGGGTCACTTGTGGGGGTTTTGTATATATAAGGGGGTCACTTCTGGGGGTGCAGTATATATTATGGGGTAACTTCTGGGGGTGCGGTATATATAATGGGGTAATTTCTGGGGGTCCTGTATATATAATGGGGTCACTTCTGGGGGTGCGGTATATATAATGGGGTCACTTCTGGGGGTGCGGTATATATAGAATGGGGTCACTTCTGGTGGTGCGATATATATAATGGGGTCACTTCTGGGGGTTCTGTATATATAATGGGGCCACTTCTGGGGGTGCGGGTATATATAATGGGGTCACTTCTGGGGGTGCGGTATATATAATGGGTCACTTCTGGGGTTAGTGTCTGTATATATAATGGGGTCACTTCTGGGGGTTCTGTATATATATAATGGGGTCACTTTGTGGGGGTGCGGTATATATAATGGGGTCACTTCTGGGGGTTCTGTATATATATAATGGGGTCACTTGTGGGGGTGCGGTATATATAATGGGGTCACTTCTGGGGGTTCTGTATATATATAATGGGGTCACTTCTGGGGTGCAGTATATATAATGGGGTCACTTGTGGGGGTGCTGGTATATATAATGGGGTCACTTGTGGGGGTGCGGTATATATAATGGGGTCACTTGTGGGGGTTCTGTATATATAAGGGGGTCACTTGTGGGGGTTCTGTATATATATAATGGGGTCACTTGTGGGGGTTCTGTATATATATAATGGGGTCACTTCTGGGGTGCGGTATATATATTGGGGACACTTCTGGGGTGCAGTATATATAATGGGGTCACTTCTGGGGGGTTCTGTATATATATTGGGGTCACTTGTGGGGGTGCGGTATATATAATGGGGTAATTCTGGGGGTCCTGTATATATAATGGGGTCACTTGTGGGGTGCGGTATATATAATGGGGTCACTTGTGGGGGTGCGGTATATATAATGGGGTCACTTGTGGGGGTGCGGTATATATAATGGGGTCACTTCTGGGGGTTCTGTATATATAATGGGGTCACTTCTGGGGGTGCAGTATATATAATGGGGTCACTTGTGGGGGTGCGGTATATATAATGGGGTCACTTGTGGGGGTGCAGTATATATAATGGGGTCACTTGTGGAGGTGCGGTATATATAATGGGGTCACTTGTGGGGGTGCGGTATATATAATGGGGTCACTTCTGGGGGTGCAGTATATATAATGGGGTCACTTCTGGGGGTGCTGTATATATAATGGGGTCACTTCTGGGGGTTCTGTATATATATAATGGGGTCACTTCTGGGGGTGCAGTATATATAATGGGGTCACTTCTGGGGGTGCGGTATATATAATGGGGTCACTTCTGGGGGTTCTGTATATATATAATGGGGTCACTTCTGGGGGTGCAGTATATATAATGGGGTCACTTCTGGGGGTTCTGTATATATATAATGGGGTCACTTCTGGGGGTGCAGTATATATAATGGGGTCACTTCTGGGGGTTCTGTATATATATAATGGGGTCACTTCTGGGGGTTCTGTATATATAATCGGGTCACTTGTGGGGGTTCTGTATATATAATGGGGTCACTTGTGGGGGTTCTGTATATATAATGGGGTCACTTCTGGGGGTTCTGTATATATAAATGGGGTCACTTCTGGGGGTGCAGTAAATATAATGGGGTCACTTCTGGGGATGCAGTATATATAATGGGGTCACTTCTGGGGGTGCAGTATATATAATGGGGTAATTTCTGGGGGTTCTGTATATATAATGGGGTCACTTCTGGGGGTGCGGTATATGTAATGGGGTCACTTCTGGGGTGCGGTATATATAATGGGGTAACTTCTGGGGGTGCGGTATATATAATGGGGTCACTTCTGGGGGTTCTGTATATATAATGGGGTCACTTCTGGGGGTTCTGTATATATATAATGGGGTCACTTCTGGGGGTGCTGGTATATATAATGGGGTCACTTCTGGGGGTGCAGTATATATAATGGGGTCACTTCTGGGGGTTCTGTATATATATAATGGGGTCACTTGTGGGGGTTCTGTATATATATAATGGGGTCACTTCTGGGGGTGTGGTATATATAATGGGGTAATTTCTGGGGGTCCTGTATATATAATGGGGTCACTTCTGGGGGTGCGGTATATATAATGGGGTCACTTCTGGGGGTTCTGTATATATATAATGGGGTCACTTGTGGGGGTTCTGTATATATATAATGGGGTCACTTCTGGGGGTGTGGTATATATAATGGGGTAATTTCTGGGGGTCCTGTATATATAATGGGGTCACTTCTGGGGGTGCGGTATACATAATGGGGTCACTTATGGGGGTGCGGTATATATAATGGCGTCACTTCTGGCGGTGCGGTATATATAATGGGGTCACTTCTGGGGGTGCAGTATATATAATGAGGTCACTTCTGGGGTTCTGTATATATATAATGGGGTCACTTCTGGGGGTGCGGTATATATAATGGGGCCACTTCTGGGGGTGCGGTATATATAATGGGGTCACTTCTGGGGGTGCGGTATATATAATGGGGTCACTTCTGGGGGTTCTGTATATATATATAATGGGGTCACTTCTGGGGGTGCAGTTTATATAATGGGGTCACTTCTGGGGGTTCTGTATATATATAATGGGGTCACTTCTGGGGGTTCTGTATATAATGGGGTCACTTCTGGGGTTCTGTATATATAATGGGGTCACTTTTGGGGGTTCTGTATATATAATGGGGTCATTGTGGGGGTTCTGTATATATAATGGGGTCACTTGTGGGGGTTCTGTATATATAATGGGGTCACTTCTGGGGTTCTGTATATATAATGGGGTCACTTCTGGGGGTTCTGTATATATAATGGGGTCACTTCTGGGGGTTCTGTATATATAATGGGGTCACTTCTGGAGGTGCAGTATATATAATGGGGTAATTTCTGGGGTTCTGTATATATAATGGGTCACTTCTGGGGGTTCTGTATATATAAAGGGGTCACTTCTGGGGGTGCGGTATATATAATGGGGTCACTTCTGGGGGTGCGTTATATATAATGGGGCCACTTCTGGGGGTGCAGTATATATAACTGGGGTCACTTCTGGGGGTGCAGTATATATAATGAGGTCACTTCTGGGGGTGCGGTATATATAATGGGGTCACTTGTGGGGGTTCTGTATATATAAGGGGGTCACTTGTGGGGGTGCAGTATATATAATGGGGTCACTTGTGGGGGTTCTGTATATATAATGGGGTAACTTCTGGGGGTTCTGTATATATAATGGGGTCACTTGTGAGGGTTCTGTATATATAATGGGGTCACTTGTGGGGGTTCTGTATATATATAATGGGGTCACTTCTGGGGGTGCGGTATATATAATGGGGTCACTTGTGGGGGTGCGGTATATATAATGGGGTAATTTCTGGGGTCCTGTATATATAATGGGGTCACTTGTGGGGGTGCGGTATATATAATGGGGTCACTTGTGGGGGTGCGGTATATATAATGGGGTCACTTCTGGGGGTTCTGTATATATAATGGGGTCACTTCTGGGGGTGCGGTATATATAATGGGGGTCACTTGTGGGGGTGCGGTATATATAATGGGGTCACTTCTGGGGATGCGGTATATATAATGGGGTCAATTCTGGGGGTGCGGTATATATAATGGGGTATTTTCTGGGGGAGCAGTATATATAAAGGGGTCACTTGTGGGGGTTCTGTATATATAATGGGGTCACTTTTGGGGGTTCTGTATATATAATGGGGTCACTTGTGGGGGTTCTGTATATATAATGGGGTCACTTGTGGGGGTTCTGTATATATAATGGGGTCACTTCTGGGGGTTCTGTATATATAATGGGGTCACTTCTGGGGGTTCTGTATATATAATGGGGTCACTTCTGGAGGTGCAGTATATATAATGGGGTAATTTCTGGGGGTTCTGTATATATAATGGGGTCACTTCTGGGGGTTCTGTATATATAATGGGGTCACTTCTGGGGGTGCGGTATATATAATGGGGTCACTTCTGGGGGTGCGTTATATATAATGGGGTCACTTCTCGGGGTGCAGTATATATAATGAGGTCACTTCTGGGGGTGCGGTATATATAATGGGGTCACTTGTGGGGGTTCTGTATATATAAGGGGGTCACTTGTGGGGGTGCAGTATATATAATGGGGTCACTTGTGGGGGTTCTGTATATATAATGGGGTAACTTCTGGGGGTTCTGTATATATAATGGGGTCACTTGTGAGGGTTCTGTATATATAATGGGGTCACTTGTGGGGGTTCTGTATATATATAATGGGGTCACTTCTGGGGGTGCGGTATATATAATGGGGTCACTTGTGGGGGTGCGGTATATATAATGGGGTAATTTCTGGGGGTCCTGTATATATAATGGGGTCACTTGTGGGGGTGCGGTATATATAATGGGGTCACTTGTGGGGGTGCGGTATATATAATGGGGTCACTTCTGGGGGTTCTGTATATATAATGGGGTCACTTCTGGGAGTGCGGTATATATAATGGGGTCACTTGTGGGGGTGCGGTATATATAATGGGGTCACTTCTGGGGATGCGGTATATATAATGGGGTCAATTCTGGGGGTGCGGTATATATAATGGGGTATTTTCTGGGGGAGCAGTATATATAAAGGGGTCACTTGTGGGGGTGCGGTATATATAATGGGGTCACTTCTGGGGGTGCGGTATATATAATGGGGTCACTTCTGGGGGTGCGGTATATATAATGGGGTCACTTCTGGGGGTGCGGTATATATAATAGGGTCACTTGTGGGGGTTCTGTATATATAATGGGGTCACTTCTGGGGGTGCGGTTTATATAATGGGGTCACTTCTGGGGGTGCGGTATATATAAAGGGGTCACTTGTGGGGGTGCGGTATATATAATGTGGTCACTTCTGGGGGTGCGGTATATATAATGGGGTCACTTCTGGGGGTGCGGTATATATAATGGGGTCACTTCTGGGGGTGCGGTATATATAATGGGGTCACTTCTGGGGGTGCGGTATATATAATGGGGTCACTTCTGGGGGTGCGGTATATATAATGGGGTAATTTCTGGGGGTCCTTTATATATAATGGGATCACTTCTGGGGGTGCGGTATATATAATGGGGTCACTTGTGGGGGTGCGGTATATATAATGGGGTCACTTGTGGGGGTGCGGTATATATAATGGGGTCACTTGTGGAGGTGCGGTATATATAATGGGGTCACTTCTGGGGGTGCAGTATATATTATGGGGTCACTTCTGGGGGTGCGGTATATATAATGGGGTCACTTGTGGGGGTGCGGTATATATAATGGGGTCACTTGTGGGGGTTCTGTATATATAATGGGGTCACTTCTGGGGGTTCTGTATATATATAATGGGGTCACTTCTGGGGGTTCTGTATATATAATCGGGTCACTTGTGGGGGTTCTGTATATATAATGGGGTCACTTGTGGGGGTTCTGTATATATAATGGGGTCACTTCTGGGGGTTCTGTATATATAATGGGGTCACTTCTGGGGGTGCAGTAAATATAATGGGGTCACTTCTGGGGATGCAGTATATATAATGGGGTCACTTCTGGGGGTGCAGTATATATAATGGGGTAATTTCTGGGGGTTCTGTATATATAATGGGGTCACTTCTGGGGGTGCGGTATATGTAATGGGGTCACTTCTGGGGGTGCGGTATATATAATGGGGTAACTTCTGGGGGTGCGGTATATATAATGGGGTCACTTCTGGGGGTTCTGTATATATAATGGGGTCACTTCTGGGGGTTCTGTATATATATAATGGGGTCACTTCTGGGGGTGCGGTATATATAATGGGGTCACTTCTGGGGGTGCAGTATATATAATGGGGTCACTTCTGGGGGTTCTGTATATATATAATGGGGTCACTTGTGGGGGTTCTGTATATATATAATGGGGTCACTTCTGGGGGTGTGGTATATATAATGGGGTAATTTCTGGGGGTCCTGTATATATAATGGGGTCACTTCTGGGGGTGCGGTATATATAATGGGGTCACTTCTGGGGGTTCTGTATATATATAATGGGGTCACTTGTGGGGGTTCTGTATATATATAATGGGGTCACTTCTGGGGGTGTGGTATATATAATGGGGTAATTTCTGGGGGTCCTGTATATATAATGGGGTCACTTCTGGGGGTGCGGTATATATAATGGGGTCACTTATGGGGGTGCGGTATATATAATGGCGTCACTTCTGGCGGTGCGGTATATATAATGGGGTCACTTCTGGGGGTGCAGTATATATAATGAGGTCACTTCTGGGGGTTCTGTATATATATAATGGGGTCACTTCTGGGGGTGCGGTATATATAATGGGGCCACTTCTGGGGGTGCGGTATATATAATGGGGTCACTTCTGGGGGTTCTGTATATATATATAATGGGGTCACTTCTGGGGGTGCAGTTTATATAATGGGGTCACTTCTGGGGGTTCTGTATATATATAATGGGGTCACTTCTGGGGGTTCTGTATATAATGGGGTCACTTCTGGGGGTTCTGTATATATAATGGGGTCACTTTTGGGGGTTCTGTATATATAATGGGGTCACTTGTGGGGGTTCTGTATATATAATGGGGTCACTTGTGGGGGTTCTGTATATATAATGGGGTCACTTCTGGGGGTTCTGTATATATAATGGGGTCACTTCTGGGGGTTCTGTATATATAATGGGGTCACTTCTGGGGGTTCTGTATATATAATGGGGTCACTTCTGGAGGTGCAGTATATATAATGGGGTAATTTCTGGGGGTTCTGTATATATAATGGGGTCACTTCTGGGGGTTCTGTATATATAATGGGGTCACTTCTGGGGGTGCGGTATATATAATGGGGTCACTTCTGGGGGTGCGTTATATATAATGGGGCCACTTCTGGGGGTGCAGTATATATAATGGGGTCACTTCTGGGGGTGCAGTATATATAATGAGGTCACTTCTGGGGGTGCGGTATATATAATGGGGTCACTTGTGGGGGTTCTGTATATATAAGGGGGTCACTTGTGGGGGTGCAGTATATATAATGGGGTCACTTGTGGGGGTTCTGTATATATAATGGGGTAACTTCTGGGGTTTCTGTATATATAATGGGGTCACTTGTGAGGGTTCTGTATATATAATGGGGTCACTTGTGGGGGTTCTGTATATATATAATGGGGTCACTTCTGGGGGTGCGGTATATATAATGGGGTCACTTGTGGGGGTGCGGTATATATAATGGGGTAATTTCTGGGGGTCCTGTATATATAATGGGGTCACTTGTGGGGGTGCGGTATATATAATGGGGTCACTTGTGGGGGTGCGGTATATATAATGGGGTCACTTCTGGGGGTTCTGTATATATAATGGGGTCACTTCTGGGGGTGCGGTATATATAATGGGGTCACTTGTGGGGGTGCGGTATATATAATGGGGTCACTTCTGGGGATGCGGTATATATAATGGGGTCAATTCTGGGGGTGCGGTATATATAATGGGGTATTTTCTGGGGGAGCAGTATATATAAAGGGGTCACTTGTGGGGGTTCTGTATATATAATGGGGTCACTTTTGGGGGTTCTGTATATATAATGGGGTCACTTGTGGGGGTTCTGTATATATAATGGGGTCACTTGTGGGGGTTCTGTATATATAATGGGGTCACTTCTGGGGGTTCTGTATATATAATGGGGTCACTTCTGGGGGTTCTGTATATATAATGGGGTCACTTCTGGGGGTTCTGTATATATAATGGGGTCACTTCTGGAGGTGCAGTATATATAATGGGGTAATTTCTGGGGGTTCTGTATATATAATGGGGTCACTTCTGGGGGTGCGGTATATATAATGGGGTCACTTCTGGGGGTGCGTTATATATAATGGGGTCACTTCTCGGGGTGCAGTATATATAATGAGGTCACTTCTGGGGGTGCGGTATATATAATGGGGTCACTTGTGGGGGTTCTGTATATATAAGGGGGTCACTTGTGGGGGTGCAGTATATATAATGGGGTCACTTGTGGGGGTTCTGTATATATAATGGGGTAACTTCTGGGGGTTCTGTATATATAATGGGGTCACTTGTGGGGGTTCTGTATATATAATGGGGTAACTTCTGGGGGTTCTGTATATATAATGGGGTCACTTGTGAGGGTTCTGTATATATAATGGGGTCACTTGTGGGGGTTCTGTATATATATAATGGGGTCACTTCTGGGGGTGCGGTATATATAATGGGGTCACTTGTGGGGGTGCGGTATATATAATGGGGTAATTTCTGGGGGTCCTGTATATATAATGGGGTCACTTGTGGGGGTGCGGTATATATAATGGGGTCACTTGTGGGGGTGCGGTATATATAATGGGGTCACTTCTGGGGGTTCTGTATATATAATGGGGTCACTTCTGGGGGTGCGGTATATATAATGGGGTCACTTGTGGGGGTGCGGTATATATAATGGGGTCACTTCTGGGGATGCGGTATATATAATGGGGTCAATTCTGGGGGTGCGGTATATATAATGGGGTATTTTCTGGGGGAGCAGTATATATAAAGGGGTCACTTGTGGGGGTGCGGTATATATAATGGGGTCACTTCTGGGGGTGCGGTATATATAATGGGGTCACTTCTGGGGGTGCGGTATATATAATGGGGTCACTTCTGGGGGTGCGGTATATATAATGGGGTCACTTGTGGGGGTTCTGTATATATAATGGGGTCACTTCTGGGGGTGCGGTTTATATAATGGGGTCACTTCTGGGGGTGCGGTATATATAAAGGGGTCACTTGTGGGGGTGCGGTATATATAATGTGGTCACTTCTGGGGGTGCGGTATATATAATGGGGTCACTTCTGGGGGTGCGGTATATATAATGGGGTCACTTCTGGGGGTGCGGTATATATAATGGGGTCACTTCTGGGGGTGCGGTATATATAATGGGGTCACTTCTGGGGGTGCGGTATATATAATGGGGTAATTTCTGGGGGTCCTTTATATATAATGGGATCACTTCTGGGGGTGCGGTATATATAATGGGGTCACTTGTGGGGGTGCGGTATATATAATGGGGTCACTTGTGGGGGTGCGGTATATATAATGGGGTCACTTGTGGAGGTGCGGTATATATAATGGGGTCACTTCTGGGGGTGCAGTATATATTATGGGGTCACTTCTGGGGGTGCGGTATATATAATGGGGTCACTTGTGGGGGTGCGGTATATATAATGGGGTCACTTGTGGGGGTTCTGTATATATAATGGGGTCACTTCTGGGGGTGCAGTATATATTATGGGGTCACTTCTGGGGGTGCGGTATATATAATGGGGTCACTTCTGGGGGTGCGGTATATATAATGGGGTCACTTCTGGGGGTTCGGTATATATAATGGGGTCACTTGTGGGGGTTCTGTATATATAATGGGGTCACTTGTGGGGGTTCTGTATATATAATGGGGTCACTTGTGGGGGTTCTGTATATATAATGGGGTCACTTCTGGGGGTGCGGTATATGTAATGGGGTAATTTCTGGGGGTCCTGTATATATAATGGGGTCACTTCTGGGGGTCCTGTATATATAATGGGGTCACTTCTGGGGGTGCGGTATATATAATGGGGTCACTTCTGGGGGTGCAGTATATATTATGGGGTCACTTCTGGGGGTTCTGTATATATAATGGGGTCACTTCTGGGGGTTCTGTATATATAATGGGGTCACTTCTGGGGGTGCAGTATATATAATGGGGTCACTTGTGGGGGTGCGGTATATATAATGGGGTCACTTCTGGGGGTTCTGTATATATATAATGGGGTCGATTGTGGGGGTGCGGTATATATAATGGGGTCACTTCTGGGGGTTCTGTATATATATAATGGGGTCACTTGTGGGGGTGCGGTATATACAATGGGGTCACTTCTGGGGGTTCTGTATATATATAATGGGGTCACTTCTGGGGGTGCAGTATATATAATGGGGTCACTTGTGGGGGTGCGGTATATATAATGGGGTCACTTGTGGGGGTGCGGTATATATAATGGGGTCACTTGTGGGGGTGCGGTATATATAATGGGGTCACTTGTGGGGGTTCTGTATATATAAGGGGGTCACTTGTGGGGGTGCAGTATATATAATGGGGTCACTTCTGGGGGTTCTGTATATATAATGGGGTCACTTGTGAGGGTTCTGTATATATAATGGGGTCACTTCTGGGGGTTCTGTATATATATAATGGGGTCACTTGTGGGGGTTCTGTATATATATAATGGGGTCACTTCTGGGGGTGCGGTATATATATTGGGGACACTTCTGGGGGTGCAGTATATATAATGGGGTCACTTCTGGGGGTTCTGTATATATATTGGGGTCACTTGTGGGGGTGCGGTATATATAATGGGGTAATTTCTGGGGGTCCTGTATATATAATGGGGTCACTTGTGGGGGTGCGGTATATATAATGGGGTCACTTGTGGGGGTGCGGTATATATAATGGGGTCACTTGTGGGGGTGCGGTATATATAATGGGGTCACTTCTGTGGGTTCTGTATATATAATGGGGTCACTTCTGGGGGTGCAGTATATATAATGGGGTCACTTGTGGGGGTGCGGTATATATAATGGGGTCACTTGTGGGGGTGCAGTATATATAATGGGGTCACTTGTGGAGGTGCGGTATATATAATGGGGTCACTTCTGGGGGTGCGGTATATATAATGGGGTCACTTCTGGGGGTGCAGTATATATAATGGGGTCACTTCTGGGGGTGCAGTATATATAATGGGGTCAATTCTGGGGGTGCGGTATATATAATGGGGTATTTTCTGGGGGTGCAGTATATATAAAGGGGTCACTTGTGGGGGTGCGGTATATATAATGGGGTCACTTCTGGGGGTGCGGTATATATAATGGGGTCACTTCTGGGGGTGCGGTATATATAAAGGGGTCACTTGTGGGGGTTCTGTATATATAATGGGGTCACTTCTGGGGGTGCAGTATATATAATGGGGTAATTTCTGGGGGTGCGGTATATATAATGGGGTCACTTGTGGGGGTTCTGTTTATATAATGGGGTCACTTCTGGGGGTGCGATATATATAATGGGGTCACTTCTGGGGGTCCTGTATATATAATGGGGTCACTTCTGGGGGTGCGGTATATATAATGGGGTCACTTCTGGGGGTGCAGTATATATAATGGGGTCACTTCTGGGGGTGCGGTATATATAATGGGGTCACTTCTGGGGGTTCTGTAAATATAATGGGGCCACTTCTGGGGGTGCAGTATATATAATGGGGTCACTTCTGGGGGTGCAGTATATATAATGGGGTCACTTCTGGGGGTGCTGTATATATAATGGGGTCACTTCTGGGGGTTCTGTATATATATAATGGGGTCACTTCTGGGGGTGCAGTATATATAATGGGGTCACTTCTGGGGGTGCGGTATATATAATGGGGTCACTTCTGGGGGTTCTGTATATATATAATGGGGTTACTTCTGGGGGTGCAGTATATATAATGGGGTCACTTCTGGGGGTTCTGTATATATATAATGGGGTCACTTCTGGGGGTGCAGTATATATAATGGGGTCACTTCTGGGGGTTCTGTATATATATAATGGGGTCACTTCTGGGGGTTCTGTATATATAATCGGGTCACTTGTGGGGGTTCTGTATATATAATGGGGTCACTTGTGGGGGTTCTGTATATATAATGGGGTCACTTCTGGGGGTTCTGTATATATAATGGGGTCACTTCTGGGGGTGCAGTAAATATAATGGGGTCACTTCTGGGGATGCAGTATATATAATGGGGTCACTTCTGGGGTGCAGTATATATAATGGGGTAATTTCTGGGGGTTCTGTATATATAATGGGGTCACTTCTGGGGGTGCGGTATATGTAATGGGGTCACTTCTGGGGGTGCGGTATATATAATGGGGTAACTTCTGGGGGTGCGGTATATATAATGGGGTCACTTCTGGGGGTTCTGTATATATAATGGGGTCACTTCTGGGGGTTCTGTATATATATAATGGGGTCACTTCTGGGGGTGCGGTATATATAATGGGGTCACTTCTGGGGGTGCAGTATATATAATGGGGTCACTTCTGGGGGTTCTGTATATATATAATGGGGTCACTTGTGGGGGTTCTGTATATATATAATGGGGTCACTTCTGGGGGTGTGGTATATATAATGGGGTAATTTCTGGGGGTCCTGTATATATAATGGGGTCACTTCTGGGGGTGCGGTATATATAATGGGGTCACTTCTGGGGGTTCTGTATATATATAATGGGGTCACTTGTGGGGGTTCTGTATATATATAATGGGGTCACTTCTGGGGGTGTGGTATATATAATGGGGTAATTTCTGGGGGTCCTGTATATATAATGGGGTCACTTCTGGGGGTGCGGTATATATAATGGGGTCACTTATGGGGGTGTGGTATATATAATGGCGTCACTTCTGGCGGTGCGGTATATATAATGGGGTCACTTCTGGGGGTGCAGTATATATAATGAGGTCACTTCTGGGGGTTCTGTATATATATAATGGGGTCACTTCTGGGGTGCGGTATATATAATGGGGCCACTTCTGGGGGTGCGGTATATATAATGGGGTCACTTCTGGGGGTGCGGTATATATAATGGGGTCACTTCTGGGGGTTCTGTATATATATATAATGGGGTCACTTCTGGGGGTGCAGTTTATATAATGGGGTCACTTCTGGGGGTTCTGTATATATATAATGGGGTCACTTCTGGGGGTTCTGTATATATATAATGGGGTCACTTCTGGGGGTTCTGTATATATAATGGGGTCACTTTTGGGGGTTCTGTATATATAATGGGGTCACTTGTGGGGGTTCTGTATATATAATGGGGTCACTTGTGGGGGTTCTGTATATATAATGGGGTCACTTCTGGGGGTTCTGTATATATAATGGGGTCACTTCTGGGGGTTCTGTATATATAATGGGGTCACTTCTGGGGGTTCTGTATATATAATGGGGTCACTTCTGGAGGTGCAGTATATATAATGGGGTAATTTCTGGGGGTTCTGTATATATAATGGGGTCACTTCTGGGGGTTCTGTATATATAATGGGGTCACTTCTGGGGGTGCGTTATATATAATGGGGTCACTTCTGGGGGTGCAGTATATATAATGAGGTCACTTCTGGGGGTGCGGTATATATAATGGGGTCACTTGTGGGGGTTCTGTATATATAAGGGGGTCACTTGTGGGGGTGCAGTATATATAATGGGGTCACTTGTGGGGGTTCTGTATATATAATGGGGTAACTTCTGGGGGTTCTGTATATATAATGGGGTCACTTGTGAGGGTTCTGTATATATAATGGGGTCACTTGTGGGGGTTCTGTATATATATAATGGGGTCACTTCTGGGGGTGCGGTATATATAATGGGGTCACTTGTAGGGGTGCGGTATATATAATGGGGTAATTTCTGGGGGTCCTGTATATATAATGGGGTCACTTGTGGGGGTGCGGTATATATAATGGGGTCACTTGTGGGGGTGCGGTATATATAATGGGGTCACTTCTGGGGGTTCTGTATATATAATGGGGTCACTTCTGGGGGTGCGGTATATATAATGGGGTCACTTGTGGGGGTGCGGTATATATAATGGGGTCACTTCTGGGGATGCGGTATATATAATGGGGTCAATTCTGGGGGTGCGGTATATATAATGGGGTATTTTCTGGGGGAGCAGTATATATAAAGGGGTCACTTGTGGGGGTGCGGTATATATAATGGGGTCACTTCTGGGGGTGCGGTATATATAATGGGGTCACTTCTGGGGGTGCGGTATATATAATGGGGTCACTTCTGGGGGTGCGGTATATATAATGGGGTCACTTCTGGGGGTGCGGTATATATAATGGGGTCACTTGTGGGGGTTCTGTATATATAATGGGGTCACTTCTGGGGGTGCGGTTTATATAATGGGGTCACTTCTGGGGGTGCGGTATATATAAAGGGGTCACTTGTGGGGGTGCGGTATATATAATGTGGTCACTTCTGGGGGTGCGGTATATATAATGGGGTCACTTCTGGGGGTGCGGTATATATAATGGGGTCACTTCTGGGGGTGCGGTATATATAATGGGGTCACTTCTGGGGGTGCGGTATATATAATGGGGTCACTTCTGGGGGTGCGGTATATATAATGGGGTAATTTCTGGGGGTCCTTTATATATAATGGGATCACTTCTGGGGGTGCGGTATATATAATGGGGTCACTTGTGGGGGTGCTTTATATATAATGGGGTCACTTGTGGGGGTGCGGTATATATAATGGGGTCACTTGTGGGGGTGCGGTATATATAATGGGGTCACTTGTGGAGGTGCGGTATATATAATGGGGTCACTTCTGGGGGTGCAGTATATATTATGGGGTCACTTCTGGGGGTGCGGTATATATAATGGGGTCACTTGTGGGGGTGCGGTATATATAATGGGGTCACTTGTGGGGGTTCTGTATATATAATGGGGTCACTTCTGGGGGTGCAGTATATATTATGGGGTCACTTCTGGGGGTGCGGTATATATAATGGGGTCACTTCTGGGGGTGCGGTATATATAATGGGGTCACTTCTGGGGGTTCGGTATATATAATGGGGTCACTTGTGGGGGTTCTGTATATATAATGGGGTCACTTGTGGGGGTTCTGTATATATAATGGGGTCACTTGTGGGGGTTCTGTATATATAATGGGGTCACTTCTGGGGGTGCGGTATATGTAATGGGGTAATTTCTGGGGGTCCTGTATATATAATGGGGTCACTTCTGGGGGTCCTGTATATATAATGGGGTCACTTCTGGGGGTGCGGTATATATAATGGGGTCACTTCTGGGGGTGCAGTATATATTATGGGGTCACTTCTGGGGGTTCTGTATATATAATGGGGTCACTTCTGGGGGTTCTGTATATATAATGGGGTCACTTCTGGGGGTGCAGTATATATAATGGGGTCACTTGTGGGGGTGCGGTATATATAATGGGGTCACTTCTGGGGGTTCTGTATATATATAATGGGGTCGATTGTGGGGGTGCGGTATATATAATGGGGTCACTTCTGGGGGTTCTGTATATATATAATGGGGTCACTTGTGGGGGTGCGGTATATATAATGGGGTCACTTCTGGGGGTTCTGTATATATATAATGGGGTCACTTCTGGGGGTGCAGTATATATAATGGGGTCACTTGTGGGGGTGCGGTATATATAATGGGGTCACTTGTGGGGGTGCGGTATATATAATGGGGTCACTTGTGGGGGTGCGGTATATATAATGGGGTCACTTGTGGGGGTTCTGTATATATAAGGGGGTCACTTGTGGGGGTGCAGTATATATAATGGGGTCACTTCTGGGGGTTCTGTATATATAATGGGGTCACTTGTGAGGGTTCTGTATATATAATGGGGTCACTTCTGGGGGTTCTGTATATATATAATGGGGTCACTTGTGGGGGTTCTGTATATATATAATGGGGTCACTTCTGGGGGTGCGGTATATATATTGGGGACACTTCTGGGGGTGCAGTATATATAATGGGGTCACTTCTGGGGGTTCTGTATATATATTGGGGTCACTTGTGGGGGTGCGGTATATATAATGGGGTAATTTCTGGGGGTCCTGTATATATAATGGGGTCACTTGTGGGGGTGCGGTATATATAATGGGGTCACTTGTGGGGGTGCGGTATATATAATGGGGTCACTTGTGGGGGTGCGGTATATATAATGGGGTCACTTCTGTGGGTTCTGTATATATAATGGGGTCACTTCTGGGGGTGCAGTATATATAATGGGGTCACTTGTGGGGGTGCGGTATATATAATGGGGTCACTTGTGGGGGTGCAGTATATATAATGGGGTCACTTGTGGGGGTGCGGTATATATAATGGGGTCACTTCTGGGGGTGCGGTATATATAATGGGGTCACTTCTGGGGGTGCAGTATATATAATGGGGTCACTTCTGGGGGTGCAGTATATATAATGGGGTCAATTCTGGGGGTGCGGTATATATAATGGGGTATTTTCTGGGGGTGCAGTATATATAAAGGGGTCACTTGTGGGGGTGCGGTATATATAATGGGGTCACTTCTGGGGGTGCGGTATATATAATGGGGTCACTTCTGGGGGTGCGGTATATATAAAGGGGTCACTTGTGGGGGTTCTGTATATATAATGGGGTCACTTCTGGGGGTGCAGTATATATAATGGGGTAATTTCTGGGGGTGCGGTATATATAATGGGGTCACTTGTGGGGGTTCTGTTTATATAATGGGGTCACTTCTGGGGGTGCGGTATATATAATGGGGTCACTTCTGGGGGTCCTGTATATATAATGGGGTCACTTCTGGGGGTGCGGTATATATAATGGGGTCACTTCTGGGGGTGCAGTATATATAATGGGGTCACTTCTGGGGGTGCGGTATATATAATGGGGTCACTTCTGGGGGTTCTGTAAATATAATGGGGCCACTTCTGGGGGTGCAGTATATATAATGGGGTCACTTCTGGGGGTGCAGTATATATAATGGGGTCACTTCTGGGGGTGCTGTATATATAATGGGGTCACTTCTGGGGGTTCTGTATATATATAATGGGGTCACTTCTGGGGGTGCAGTATATATAATGGGGTCACTTCTGGGGGTGCGGTATATATAATGGGGTCACTTCTGGGGGTTCTGTATATATATAATGGGGTCACTTCTGGGGGTGCAGTATATATAATGGGGTCACTTCTGGGGGTTCTGTATATATATAATGGGGTCACTTCTGGGGGTGCAGTATATATAATGGGGTCACTTCTGGGGGTTCTGTATATATATAATGGGGTCACTTCTGGGGGTTCTGTATATATAATCGGGTCACTTGTGGGGGTTCTGTATATATAATGGGGTCACTTGTGGGGGTTCTGTATATATAATGGGGTCACTTCTGGGGGTTCTGTATATATAATGGGGTCACTTCTGGGGGT